>NC_134828.1:8818369-9103991 GCF_004210375.1 Tachypleus tridentatus
TTTAATCTCTACATTAACAATGTATCTTACTTATTATCTACTTTAACAGTACATGTTATTTTAATCTCTACATTAACAATGTATCTTACTTATTATCTACTTTAACAGTACATGTTATTTTAATCTCTACATTAACAATGTATCTTACTTATTATCTACTTTAACAGTACATGTTATTTTAATCTCTACATTAACAATGTATCTTACTTATTATCTACTTTAACAGTACATGTTATTTTAATCTCTACATTAACAATGTATCTTACTTATTATCTACTTTAACAGTACATGTTATTTTAATCTCTACATTAACAATGTATCTTACTTATTATCTACTTTAACAGTACATGTTATTTTAATCTCTACATTAACAATGTATCTTACTTATTATCTACTTTAACAGTACATGTTATTTTAATCTCTACATTAACAATGTATCTTACTTATTATCTACTTTAACAGTACATGTTATTTTAATCTCTACATTAACAATGTATCTTACTTATTATCTACTTTAACAGTACATGTTATTTTAATCTCTACATTAACAATGTATCTTACTTATTATCTACTTTAACAGTACATGTTATTTTAATCTCTACATTAACAATGTATCTTACTTATTATCTACTTTAACAGTACATGTTATTTTAATCTGTACATTAACAATGTATCTTACTTATTATCTACTTTAACAGTACATGTTATTTTAATCTCTACATTAACAATGTATCTTACTTATTATCTACTTTAACAGTACATGTTATTTTAATCTCTACATTAACAATGTATCTTACTTATTATCTACTTTAACAGTACATGTTATTTTAATCTCTACATTAACAATGTATCTTACTTATTATCTACTTTAACAGTACATGTTATTTTAATCTCTACATTAACAATGTATCTTACTTATTATCTACTTTAACAGTGCATGTTATTTTAATCTCTACATTAACAATGTATCTTACTTATTATCTACTTTAACAGTACATGTTATTTTAATCTGTACATTAACAATGTATCTTACTTATTATCTACTTTAACAGTACATGTTATTTTAATCTCTACATTAACAATGTATCTTACTTATTATCTACTTTAACAGTACATGTTATTTTAATCTCTACATTAACAATGTATCTTACTTATTATCTACTTTAACAGTACATGTTATTTTAATCTGTACATTAACAATGTATCTTACTTATTATCTACTTTAACAGTACATGTTATTTTAATCTCTACATTAACAATGTATCTTACTTATTATCTACTTTAACAGTACATGTTATTTTAATCTCTACATTAACAATGTATCTTACTTATTATCTACTTTAACAGTACATGTTATTTTAATCTCTACATTAACAATGTATCTTACTTATTATCTACTTTTTAACAGTGCATGTTATTTTAATCTCTACATTAACAATGTATCTTACTTATTATCTACTTTAACAGTACATGTTATTTTAATCTCTACATTAACAATGTATCTTACTTATTATCTACTTTAACAGTACATGTTATTTTAATCTCTACATTAACAATGTATCTTACTTATTATCTACTTTAACAGTACATGTTATTTTAATCTCTACATTAACAATGTATCTTACTTATTATCTACTTTAACAGTACATGTTATTTTAATCTCTACATTAACAATGTATCTTACTTATTATCTACTTTAACAGTACATGTTATTTTAATCTGTACATTAACAATGTATCTTACTTATTATCTACTTTAACAGTACATGTTATTTTAATCTCTACATTAACAATGTATCTTACTTATTATCTACTTTAACAGTACATGTTATTTTAATCTCTACATTAACAATGTATCTTACTTATTATCTACTTTAACAGTGCATGTTATTTTAATCTCTACATTAACAATGTATCTTACTTATTATCTACTTTAACAGTACATGTTATTTTAATCTCTACATTAACAATGTATCTTACTTATTATCTACTTTAACAGTACATGTTATTTTAATCTCTACATTAACAATGTATCTTACTTATTATCTACTTTAACAGTACATGTTATTTTAATCTCTACATTAACAATGTATCTTACTTATTATCTACTTTAACAGTACATGTTATTTTAATCTCTACATTAACAATGTATCTTACTTATTATCTACTTTAACAGTACATGTTATTTTAATCTCTACATTAACAATGTATCTTACTTATTATCTACTTTAACAGTACATGTTATTTTAATCTCTACATTAACAATGTATCTTACTTATTATCTACTTTAACAGTACATGTTATTTTAATCTCTACATTAACAATGTATCTTACTTATTATCTACTTTAACAGTACATGTTATTTTAATCTCTACATTAACAATGTATCTTACTTATTATCTACTTTAACAGTACATGTTATTTTAATCTCTACATTAACAATGTATCTTACTTATTATCTACTTTAACAGTACATGTTATTTTAATCTCTACATTAACAATGTATCTTACTTATTATCTACTTTAACAGTACATGTTATTTTAATCTCTACATTAACAATGTATCTTACTTATTATCTACTTTAACAGTACATGTTATTTTAATCTCTACATTAACAATGTATCTTACTTATTATCTACTTTAACAGTACATGTTATTTTAATCTCTACATTAACAATGTATCTTACTTATTATCTACTTTAACAGTACATGTTATTTTAATCTCTACATTAACAATGTATCTTACTTATTATCTACTTTAACAGTACATGTTATTTTAATCTCTACATTAACAATGTATCTTACTTATTATCTACTTTAACAGTACATGTTATTTTAATCTCTACATTAACAATGTATCTTACTTATTATCTACTTTAACAGTACATGTTATTTTAATCTCTACATTAACAATGTATCTTACTTATTATCTACTTTAACAGTACATGTTATTTTAATCTCTACATTAACAATGTATCTTACTTATTATCTACTTTAACAGTACATGTTATTTTAATCTGTACATTAACAATGTATCTTACTTATTATCTACTTTAACAGTACATGTTATTTTAATCTCTACATTAACAATGTATCTTACTTATTATCTACTTTAACAGTACATGTTATTTTAATCTCTACATTAACAATGTATCTTACTTATTATCTACTTTAACAGTACATGTTATTTTAATCTCTACATTAACAATGTATCTTACTTATTATCTACTTTAACAGTACATGTTATTTTAATCTGTACATTAACAATGTATCTTACTTATTATCTACTTTAACAGTACATGTTATTTTAATCTGTACATTAACAATGTATCTTACTTATTATCTACTTTAACAGTACATGTTATTTTAATCTCTACATTAACAATGTATCTTACTTATTATCTACTTTAACAGTACATGTTATTTTAATCTCTACATTAACAATGTATCTTACTTATTATCTACTTTAACAGTACATGTTATTTTAATCTCTACATTAACAATGTATCTTACTTATTATCTACTTTAACAGTACATGTTATTTTAATCTCTACATTAACAATGTATCTTACTTATTATCTACTTTAACAGTACATGTTATTTTAATCTCTACATTAACAATGTATCTTACTTATTATCTACTTTAACAGTACATGTTATTTTAATCTCTACATTAACAATGTATCTTACTTATTATCTACTTTAACAGTACATGTTATTTTAATCTCTACATTAACAATGTATCTTACTTATTATCTACTTTAACAGTACATGTTATTTTAATCTCTACATTAACAATGTATCTTACTTATTATCTACTTTAACAGTACATGTTATTTTAATCTCTACATTAACAATGTATCTTACTTATTATCTACTTTAACAGTACATGTTATTTTAATCTGTACATTAACAATGTATCTTACTTATTATCTACTTTAACAGTACATGTTATTTTAATCTCTACATTAACAATGTATCTTACTTATTATCTACTTTAACAGTACATGTTATTTTAATCTCTACATTAACAATGTATCTTACTTATTATCTACTTTAACAGTACATGTTATTTTAATCTCTACATTAACAATGTATCTTACTTATTATCTACTTTAACAGTACATGTTATTTTAATCTCTACATTAACAATGTATCTTACTTATTATCTACTTTAACAGTACATGTTATTTTAATCTCTACATTAACAATGTATCTTACTTATTATCTACTTTAACAGTACATGTTATTTTAATCTCTACATTAACAATGTATCTTACTTATTATCTACTTTAACAGTACATGTTATTTTAATCTCTACATTAACAATGTATCTTACTTATTATCTACTTTAACAGTACATGTTATTTTAATCTCTACATTAACAATGTATCTTACTTATTATCTACTTTAACAGTACATGTTATTTTAATCTCTACATTAACAATGTATCTTACTTATTATCTACTTTAACAGTACATGTTATTTTAATCTCTACATTAACAATGTATCTTACTTATTATCTACTTTAACAGTACATGTTATTTTAATCTGTACATTAACAATGTATCTTACTTATTATCTACTTTAACAGTACATGTTATTTTAATCTCTACATTAACAATGTATCTTACTTATTATCTACTTTAACAGTACATGTTATTTTAATCTCTACATTAACAATGTATCTTACTTATTATCTACTTTAACAGTACATGTTATTTTAATCTCTACATTAACAATGTATCTTACTTATTATCTACTTTAACAGTACATGTTATTTTAATCTCTACATTAACAATGTATCTTACTTATTATCTACTTTAACAGTACATGTTATTTTAATCTCTACATTAACAATGTATCTTACTTATTATCTACTTTAACAGTACATGTTATTTTAATCTCTACATTAACAATGTATCTTACTTATTATCTACTTTAACAGTACATGTTATTTTAATCTCTACATTAACAATGTATCTTACTTATTATCTACTTTAACAGTACATGTTATTTTAACAGTATCTTACTTATTATCTACTTTAACAGTACATGTTATTTTAATCTCTATATTAACAATGTATCTTACTTATTATCTACTTTAACAGTACATGTTATTTTAATCTCTACATTAACAATGTATCTTACTTATTATCTACTTTAACAGTACATGTTATTTTAATCTCTACATTAACAATGTATCTTACTTATTATCTACTTTAACAGTACATGTTATTTTAATCTCTACATTAACAATGTATCTTACTTATTATCTACTTTAACAGTACATGTTATTTTAATCTCTACATTAACAATGTATCTTACTTATTATCTACTTTAACAGTACATGTTATTTTAATCTCTACATTAACAATGTATCTTACTTATTATCTACTTTAACAGTACATGTTATTTTAATCTCTACATTAACAATGTATCTTACTTATTATCTACTTTAACAGTACATGTTATTTTAATCTGTACATTAACAATGTATCTTACTTATTATCTACTTTAACAGTACATGTTATTTTAATCTCTACATTAACAATGTATCTTACTTATTATCTACTTTAACAGTACATGTTATTTTAATCTGTACATTAACAATGTATCTTACTTATTATCTACTTTAACAGTACATGTTATTTTAATCTCTACATTAACAATGTATCTTACTTATTATCTACTTTAACAGTACATGTTATTTTAATCTCTACATTAACAATGTATCTTACTTATTATCTACTTTAACAGTACATGTTATTTTAATCTCTACATTAACAATGTATCTTACTTATTATCTACTTTAACAGTACATGTTATTTTAATCTCTACATTAACAATGTATCTTACTTATTATCTACTTTAACAGTACATGTTATTTTAATCTCTACATTAACAATGTATCTTACTTTTATTATCTACTTTAACAGTACATGTTATTTTAATCTCTACATTAACAATGTATCTTACTTATTATCTACTTTAACAGTACATGTTATTTTAATCTCTACATTAACAATGTATCTTACTTATTATCTACTTTAACAGTACATGTTATTTTAATCTCTACATTAACAATGTATCTTACTTATTATCTACTTTAACAGTACATGTTATTTTAATCTCTACATTAACAATGTATCTTACTTATTATCTACTTTAACAGTACATGTTATTTTAATCTCTACATTAACAATGTATCTTACTTATTATCTACTTTAACAGTACATGTTATTTTAATCTCTACATTAACAATGTATCTTACTTATTATCTACTTTAACAGTACATGTTATTTTAATCTCTACATTAACAATGTATCTTACTTATTATCTACTTTAACAGTACATGTTATTTTAATCTGTACATTAACAATGTATCTTACTTATTATCTTACTTATTATCTACTTTAACAGTACATGTTATTTTAATCTCTACATTAACAATGTATCTTACTTATTATCTACTTTAACAGTACATGTTATTTTAATCTCTACATTAACAATGTATCTTACTTATTATCTACTTTAACAGTACATGTTATTTTAATCTCTACATTAACAATGTATCTTACTTATTATCTACTTTAACAGTACATGTTATTTTAATCTCTACATTAACAATGTATCTTACTTATTATCTACTTTAACAGTACATGTTATTTTAATCTCTACATTAACAATGTATCTTACTTATTATCTACTTTAACAGTACATGTTATTTTAATCTCTACATTAACAATGTATCTTACTTATTATCTACTTTAACAGTACATGTTATTTTAATCTCTACATTAACAATGTATCTTACTTATTATCTACTTTAACAGTACATGTTATTTTAATCTCTACATTAACAATGTATCTTACTTATTATCTACTTTAACAGTACATGTTATTTTAATCTCTACATTAACAATGTATCTTACTTATTATCTACTTTAACAGTACATGTTATTTTAATCTCTACATTAACAATGTATCTTACTTATTATCTACTTTAACAGTACATGTTATTTTAATCTCTACATTAACAATGTATCTTACTTATTATCTACTTTAACAGTACATGTTATTTTAATCTCTACATTAACAATGTATCTTACTTATTATCTACTTTAACAGTACATGTTATTTTAATCTCTACATTAACAATGTATCTTACTTATTATCTACTTTAACAGTACATGTTATTTTAATCTCTACATTAACAATGTATCTTACTTATTATCTACTTTAACAGTACATGTTATTTTAATCTCTACATTAACAATGTATCTTACTTATTATCTACTTTAACAGTACATGTTATTTTAATCTCTACATTAACAATGTATCTTACTTATTATCTACTTTAACAGTACATGTTATTTTAATCTCTACATTAACAATGTATCTTACTTATTATCTACTTTAACAGTACATGTTATTTTAATCTCTACATTAACAATGTATCTTACTTATTATCTACTTTAACAGTACATGTTATTTTAATCTCTACATTAACAATGTATCTTACTTATTATCTACTTTAACAGTACATGTTATTTTAATCTCTACATTAACAATGTATCTTACTTATTATCTACTTTAACAGTACATGTTATTTTAATCTCTACATTAACAATGTATCTTACTTATTATCTACTTTAACAGTACATGTTATTTTAATCTCTACATTAACAATGTATCTTACTTATTATCTACTTTAACAGTACATGTTATTTTAATCTCTACATTAACAATGTATCTTACTTATTATCTACTTTAACAGTACATGTTATTTTAATCTCTACATTAACAATGTATCTTACTTATTATCTACTTTAACAGTACATGTTATTTTAATCTCTACATTAACAATGTATCTTACTTATTATCTACTTTAACAGTACATGTTATTTTAATCTCTACATTAACAATGTATCTTACTTATTATCTACTTTAACAGTACATGTTATTTTAATCTCTACATTAACAATGTATCTTACTTATTATCTACTTTAACAGTACATGTTATTTTAATCTCTACATTAACAATGTATCTTACTTATTATCTACTTTAACAGTACATGTTATTTTAATCTCTACATTAACAATGTATCTTACTTATTATCTACTTTAACAGTACATGTTATTTTAATCTGTACATTAACAATGTATCTTACTTATTATCTACTTTAACAGTACATGTTATTTTAATCTCTACATTAACAATGTATCTTACTTATTATCTACTTTAACAGTACATGTTATTTTAATCTCTACATTAACAATGTATCTTACTTATTATCTACTTTAACAGTACATGTTATTTTAATCTCTACATTAACAATGTATCTTACTTATTATCTACTTTAACAGTACATGTTATTTTAATCTCTACATTAACAATGTATCTTACTTATTATCTACTTTAACAGTACATGTTATTTTAATCTCTACATTAACAATGTATCTTACTTATTATCTACTTTAACAGTACATGTTATTTTAATCTCTACATTAACAATGTATCTTACTTATTATCTACTTTAACAGTACATGTTATTTTAATCTCTACATTAACAATGTATCTTACTTATTATCTACTTTAACAGTACATGTTATTTTAATCTCTACATTAACAATGTATCTTACTTATTATCTACTTTAACAGTACATGTTATTTTAATCTCTACATTAACAATGTATCTTACTTATTATCTACTTTAACAGTACATGTTATTTTAATCTCTACATTAACAATGTATCTTACTTATTATCTACTTTAACAGTACATGTTATTTTAATCTCTACATTAACAATGTATCTTACTTATTATCTACTTTAACAGTACATGTTATTTTAATCTCTACATTAACAATGTATCTTACTTATTATCTACTTTAACAGTACATGTTATTTTAATCTCTACATTAACAATGTATCTTACTTATTATCTACTTTAACAGTACATGTTATTTTAATCTCTACATTAACAATGTATCTTACTTATTATCTACTTTAACAGTACATGTTATTTTAATCTCTACATTAACAATGTATCTTACTTATTATCTACTTTAACAGTACATGTTATTTTAATCTCTACATTAACAATGTATCTTACTTATTATCTACTTTAACAGTACATGTTATTTTAATCTCTACATTAACAATGTATCTTACTTATTATCTACTTTAACAGTACATGTTATTTTAATCTCTACATTAACAATGTATCTTACTTATTATCTACTTTAACAGTACATGTTATTTTAATCTCTACATTAACAATGTATCTTACTTATTATCTACTTTAACAGTACATGTTATTTTAATCTCTACATTAACAATGTATCTTACTTATTATCTACTTTAACAGTACATGTTATTTTAATCTCTACATTAACAATGTATCTTACTTATTATCTACTTTAACAGTACATGTTATTTTAATCTCTACATTAACAATGTATCTTACTTATTATCTACTTTAACAGTACATGTTATTTTAATCTCTACATTAACAATGTATCTTACTTATTATCTACTTTAACAGTACATGTTATTTTAATCTCTACATTAACAATGTATCTTACTTATTATCTACTTTAACAGTACATGTTATTTTAATCTCTACATTAACAATGTATCTTACTTATTATCTACTTTAACAGTACATGTTATTTTAATCTCTACATTAACAATGTATCTTACTTATTATCTACTTTAACAGTACATGTTATTTTAATCTCTACATTAACAATGTATCTTACTTATTATCTACTTTAACAGTACATGTTATTTTAATCTCTACATTAACAATGTATCTTACTTATTATCTACTTTAACAGTACATGTTATTTTAATCTCTACATTAACAATGTATCTTACTTATTATCTACTTTAACAGTACATGTTATTTTAATCTCTACATTAACAATGTATCTTACTTATTATCTACTTTAACAGTACATGTTATTTTAATCTCTACATTAACAATGTATCTTACTTATTATCTACTTTAACAGTACATGTTATTTTAATCTCTACATTAACAATGTATCTTACTTATTATCTACTTTAACAGTACATGTTATTTTAATCTCTACATTAACAATGTATCTTACTTATTATCTACTTTAACAGTACATGTTATTTTAATCTCTACATTAACAATGTATCTTACTTATTATCTACTTTAACAGTACATGTTATTTTAATCTCTACATTAACAATGTATCTTACTTATTATCTACTTTAACAGTACATGTTATTTTAATCTCTACATTAACAATGTATCTTACTTATTATCTACTTTAACAGTACATGTTATTTTAATCTCTACATTAACAATGTATCTTACTTATTATCTACTTTAACAGTACATGTTATTTTAATCTCTACATTAACAATGTATCTTACTTATTATCTACTTTAACAGTACATGTTATTTTAATCTCTACATTAACAATGTATCTTACTTATTATCTACTTTAACAGTACATGTTATTTTAATCTCTACATTAACAATGTATCTTACTTATTATCTACTTTAACAGTACATGTTATTTTAATCTCTACATTAACAATGTATCTTACTTATTATCTACTTTAACAGTACATGTTATTTTAATCTCTACATTAACAATGTATCTTACTTATTATCTACTTTAACAGTACATGTTATTTTAATCTCTACATTAACAATGTATCTTACTTATTATCTACTTTAACAGTACATGTTATTTTAATCTCTACATTAACAATGTATCTTACTTATTATCTACTTTAACAGTACATGTTATTTTAATCTCTACATTAACAATGTATCTTACTTATTATCTACTTTAACAGTACATGTTATTTTAATCTCTACATTAACAATGTATCTTACTTATTATCTACTTTAACAGTACATGTTATTTTAATCTCTACATTAACAATGTATCTTACTTATTATCTACTTTAACAGTACATGTTATTTTAATCTCTACATTAACAATGTATCTTACTTATTATCTACTTTAACAGTACATGTTATTTTAATCTCTACATTAACAATGTATCTTACTTATTATCTACTTTAACAGTACATGTTATTTTAATCTCTACATTAACAATGTATCTTACTTATTATCTACTTTAACAGTACATGTTATTTTAATCTCTACATTAACAATGTATCTTACTTATTATCTACTTTAACAGTACATGTTATTTTAATCTCTACATTAACAATGTATCTTACTTATTATCTACTTTAACAGTACATGTTATTTTAATCTCTACATTAACAATGTATCTTACTTATTATCTACTTTAACAGTACATGTTATTTTAATCTCTACATTAACAATGTATCTTACTTATTATCTACTTTAACAGTACATGTTATTTTAATCTCTACATTAACAATGTATCTTACTTATTATCTACTTTAACAGTACATGTTATTTTAATCTCTACATTAACAATGTATCTTACTTATTATCTACTTTAACAGTACATGTTATTTTAATCTCTACATTAACAATGTATCTTACTTATTATCTACTTTAACAGTACATGTTATTTTAATCTCTACATTAACAATGTATCTTACTTATTATCTACTTTAACAGTACATGTTATTTTAATCTGTACATTAACAATGTATCTTACTTATTATCTACTTTAACAGTACATGTTATTTTAATCTCTACATTAACAATGTATCTTACTTATTATCTACTTTAACAGTACATGTTATTTTAATCTCTACATTAACAATGTATCTTACTTATTATCTACTTTAACAGTACATGTTATTTTAATCTCTACATTAACAATGTATCTTACTTATTATCTACTTTAACAGTACATGTTATTTTAATCTCTACATTAACAATGTATCTTACTTATTATCTACTTTAACAGTACATGTTATTTTAATCTCTACATTAACAATGTATCTTACTTATTATCTACTTTAACAGTACATGTTATTTTAATCTCTACATTAACAATGTATCTTACTTATTATCTACTTTAACAGTACATGTTATTTTAATCTCTACATTAACAATGTATCTTACTTATTATCTACTTTAACAGTACATGTTATTTTAATCTCTACATTAACAATGTATCTTACTTATTATCTACTTTAACAGTACATGTTATTTTAATCTCTACATTAACAATGTATCTTACTTATTATCTACTTTAACAGTACATGTTATTTTAATCTCTACATTAACAATGTATCTTACTTATTATCTACTTTAACAGTACATGTTATTTTAATCTCTACATTAACAATGTATCTTACTTATTATCTACTTTAACAGTACATGTTATTTTAATCTCTACATTAACAATGTATCTTACTTATTATCTACTTTAACAGTACATGTTATTTTAATCTCTACATTAACAATGTATCTTACTTATTATCTACTTTAACAGTACATGTTATTTTAATCTCTACATTAACAATGTATCTTACTTATTATCTACTTTAACAGTACATGTTATTTTAATCTCTACATTAACAATGTATCTTACTTATTATCTACTTTAACAGTACATGTTATTTTAATCTCTACATTAACAATGTATCTTACTTATTATCTACTTTAACAGTACATGTTATTTTAATCTCTACATTAACAATGTATCTTACTTATTATCTACTTTAACAGTACATGTTATTTTAATCTCTACATTAACAATGTATCTTACTTATTATCTACTTTAACAGTACATGTTATTTTAATCTCTACATTAACAATGTATCTTACTTATTATCTACTTTAACAGTACATGTTATTTTAATCTCTACATTAACAATGTATCTTACTTATTATCTACTTTAACAGTACATGTTATTTTAATCTCTACATTAACAATGTATCTTACTTATTATCTACTTTAACAGTACATGTTATTTTAATCTCTACATTAACAATGTATCTTACTTATTATCTACTTTAACAGTACATGTTATTTTAATCTGTACATTAACAATGTATCTTACTTATTATCTACTTTAACAGTACATGTTATTTTAATCTCTACATTAACAATGTATCTTACTTATTATCTACTTTAACAGTACATGTTATTTTAATCTCTACATTAACAATGTATCTTACTTATTATCTACTTTAACAGTACATGTTATTTTAATCTCTACATTAACAATGTATCTTACTTATTATCTACTTTAACAGTACATGTTATTTTAATCTCTACATTAACAATGTATCTTACTTATTATCTACTTTAACAGTACATGTTATTTTAATCTCTACATTAACAATGTATCTTACTTATTATCTACTTTAACAGTACATGTTATTTTAATCTCTACATTAACAATGTATCTTACTTATTATCTACTTTAACAGTACATGTTATTTTAATCTCTACATTAACAATGTATCTTACTTATTATCTACTTTAACAGTACATGTTATTTTAATCTCTACATTAACAATGTATCTTACTTATTATCTACTTTAACAGTACATGTTATTTTAATCTCTACATTAACAATGTATCTTACTTATTATCTACTTTAACAGTACATGTTATTTTAATCTCTACATTAACAATGTATCTTACTTATTATCTACTTTAACAGTACATGTTATTTTAATCTCTACATTAACAATGTATCTTACTTATTATCTACTTTAACAGTACATGTTATTTTAATCTCTACATTAACAATGTATCTTACTTATTATCTACTTTAACAGTACATGTTATTTTAATCTCTACATTAACAATGTATCTTACTTATTATCTACTTTAACAGTACATGTTATTTTAATCTCTACATTAACAATGTATCTTACTTATTATCTACTTTAACAGTACATGTTATTTTAATCTCTACATTAACAATGTATCTTACTTATTATCTACTTTAACAGTACATGTTATTTTAATCTCTACATTAACAATGTATCTTACTTATTATCTACTTTAACAGTACATGTTATTTTAATCTCTACATTAACAATGTATCTTACTTATTATCTACTTTAACAGTACATGTTATTTTAATCTCTACATTAACAATGTATCTTACTTATTATCTACTTTAACAGTACATGTTATTTTAATCTCTACATTAACAATGTATCTTACTTATTATCTACTTTAACAGTACATGTTATTTTAATCTCTACATTAACAATGTATCTTACTTATTATCTACTTTAACAGTACATGTTATTTTAATCTCTACATTAACAATGTATCTTACTTATTATCTACTTTAACAGTACATGTTATTTTAATCTCTACATTAACAATGTATCTTACTTATTATCTACTTTAACAGTACATGTTATTTTAATCTCTACATTAACAATGTATCTTACTTATTATCTACTTTAACAGTACATGTTATTTTAATCTCTACATTAACAATGTATCTTACTTATTATCTACTTTAACAGTACATGTTATTTTAATCTCTACATTAACAATGTATCTTACTTATTATCTACTTTAACAGTACATGTTATTTTAATCTCTACATTAACAATGTATCTTACTTATTATCTACTTTAACAGTACATGTTATTTTAATCTCTACATTAACAATGTATCTTACTTATTATCTACTTTAACAGTACATGTTATTTTAATCTCTACATTAACAATGTATCTTACTTATTATCTACTTTAACAGTACATGTTATTTTAATCTCTACATTAACAATGTATCTTACTTATTATCTACTTTAACAGTACATGTTATTTTAATCTCTACATTAACAATGTATCTTACTTATTATCTACTTTAACAGTACATGTTATTTTAATCTCTACATTAACAATGTATCTTACTTATTATCTACTTTAACAGTACATGTTATTTTAATCTCTACATTAACAATGTATCTTACTTATTATCTACTTTAACAGTACATGTTATTTTAATCTCTACATTAACAATGTATCTTACTTATTATCTACTTTAACAGTACATGTTATTTTAATCTCTACATTAACAATGTATCTTACTTATTATCTACTTTAACAGTACATGTTATTTTAATCTCTACATTAACAATGTATCTTACTTATTATCTACTTTAACAGTACATGTTATTTTAATCTCTACATTAACAATGTATCTTACTTATTATCTACTTTAACAGTACATGTTATTTTAATCTCTACATTAACAATGTATCTTACTTATTATCTACTTTAACAGTACATGTTATTTTAATCTCTACATTAACAATGTATCTTACTTATTATCTACTTTAACAGTACATGTTATTTTAATCTCTACATTAACAATGTATCTTACTTATTATCTACTTTAACAGTACATGTTATTTTAATCTCTACATTAACAATGTATCTTACTTATTATCTACTTTAACAGTACATGTTATTTTAATCTCTACATTAACAATGTATCTTACTTATTATCTACTTTAACAGTACATGTTATTTTAATCTCTACATTAACAATGTATCTTACTTATTATCTACTTTAACAGTACATGTTATTTTAATCTCTACATTAACAATGTATCTTACTTATTATCTACTTTAACAGTACATGTTATTTTAATCTCTACATTAACAATGTATCTTACTTATTATCTACTTTAACAGTACATGTTATTTTAATCTCTACATTAACAATGTATCTTACTTATTATCTACTTTAACAGTACATGTTATTTTAATCTGTACATTAACAATGTATCTTACTTATTATCTACTTTAACAGTACATGTTATTTTAATCTCTACATTAACAATGTATCTTACTTATTATCTACTTTAACAGTACATGTTATTTTAATCTCTACATTAACAATGTATCTTACTTATTATCTACTTTAACAGTACATGTTATTTTAATCTCTACATTAACAATGTATCTTACTTATTATCTACTTTAACAGTACATGTTATTTTAATCTCTACATTAACAATGTATCTTACTTATTATCTACTTTAACAGTACATGTTATTTTAATCTCTACATTAACAATGTATCTTACTTATTATCTACTTTAACAGTACATGTTATTTTAATCTCTACATTAACAATGTATCTTACTTATTATCTACTTTAACAGTACATGTTATTTTAATCTCTACATTAACAATGTATCTTACTTATTATCTACTTTAACAGTACATGTTATTTTAATCTCTACATTAACAATGTATCTTACTTATTATCTACTTTAACAGTACATGTTATTTTAATCTCTACATTAACAATGTATCTTACTTATTATCTACTTTTAACAGTACATGTTATTTTAATCTGTACATTAACAATGTATCTTACTTATTATCTACTTTTAACAGTGCAACATGTTATTTTAATCTCTACATTAACAATGTATCTTTACTTATTATCTACTCTTTAACAGTACATGTTAATTTAATCTCTACATTAACAATGTATCTTACTTATTATCTACTTTAACAGTACATGTTATTTTAATCTGTACATTAACAATGTATCTTACTTATTATCTACTTTAACAGTACATGTTATTTTAATCTGTACATTAACAATGTATCTTACTTTATTATCTACTTTAACAGTGCATGTTATTTTAATCTCTACATTAACAATGTATCTTACTTATTATCTACTTTAACAGTACATGTTATTTTAATCTCTACATTAACAATGTATCTTACTTATTATCTACTTTTAACAGTACATGTTATTTTAATCTCTACATTAACAATGTATCTTACTTATTATCTACTTTAACAGTACATGTTATTTTAATCTCTACATTAACAATGTATCTTACTTATTATCTACTTTAACAGTACATGTTATTTTAATCTCTACATTAACAATGTATCTTACTTATTATCTACTTTAACAGTACATGTTATTTTAATCTCTACATTAACAATGTATCTTTACTTATTATCTACTTTAACAGTACATGTTATTTTAATCTCTACATTAACAATGTATCTTACTTATTATCTACTTTAACAGTACATGTTATTTTAATCTCTACATTAACAATGTATCTTACTTATTATCTACTTTAACAGTACATGTTATTTTAATCTCTACATTAACAATGTATCTTACTTATTATCTACTTTAACAGTACATGTTATTTTAATCTCTACATTAACAATGTATCTTACTTATTATCTACTTTAACAGTACATGTTATTTTAATCTCTACATTAACAATGTATCTTACTTATTATCTACTTTAACAGTACATGTTATTTTAATCTCTACATTAACAATGTATCTTACTTATTATCTACTTTAACAGTACATGTTATTTTAATCTCTACATTAACAATGTATCTTACTTATTATCTACTTTAACAGTACATGTTATTTTAATCTCTACATTAACAATGTATCTTACTTATTATCTACTTTAACAGTACATGTTATTTTAATCTCTACATTAACAATGTATCTTACTTATTATCTACTTTAACAGTACATGTTATTTTAATCTCTACATTAACAATGTATCTTACTTATTATCTACTTTAACAGTACATGTTATTTTAATCTCTACATTAACAATGTATCTTACTTATTATCTACTTTAACAGTACATGTTATTTTAATCTCTACATTAACAATGTATCTTACTTATTATCTACTTTAACAGTACATGTTATTTTAATCTCTACATTAACAATGTATCTTACTTATTATCTACTTTAACAGTACATGTTATTTTAATCTCTACATTAACAATGTATCTTACTTATTATCTACTTTAACAGTACATGTTATTTTAATCTCTACATTAACAATGTATCTTACTTATTATCTACTTTAACAGTACATGTTATTTTAATCTCTACATTAACAATGTATCTTACTTATTATCTACTTTAACAGTACATGTTATTTTAATCTCTACATTAACAATGTATCTTACTTATTATCTACTTTAACAGTACATGTTATTTTAATCTCTACATTAACAATGTATCTTACTTATTATCTACTTTAACAGTACATGTTATTTTAATCTCTACATTAACAATGTATCTTACTTATTATCTACTTTAACAGTACATGTTATTTTAATCTCTACATTAACAATGTATCTTACTTATTATCTACTTTAACAGTACATGTTATTTTAATCTCTACATTAACAATGTATCTTACTTATTATCTACTTTAACAGTACATGTTATTTTAATCTCTACATTAACAATGTATCTTACTTATTATCTACTTTAACAGTACATGTTATTTTAATCTCTACATTAACAATGTATCTTACTTATTATCTACTTTAACAGTACATGTTATTTTAATCTCTACATTAACAATGTATCTTACTTATTATCTACTTTAACAGTACATGTTATTTTAATCTCTACATTAACAATGTATCTTACTTATTATCTACTTTAACAGTACATGTTATTTTAATCTCTACATTAACAATGTATCTTACTTATTATCTACTTTAACAGTACATGTTATTTTAATCTCTACATTAACAATGTATCTTACTTATTATCTACTTTAACAGTACATGTTATTTTAATCTCTACATTAACAATGTATCTTACTTATTATCTACTTTAACAGTACATGTTATTTTAATCTCTACATTAACAATGTATCTTACTTATTATCTACTTTAACAGTACATGTTATTTTAATCTCTACATTAACAATGTATCTTACTTATTATCTACTTTAACAGTACATGTTATTTTAATCTCTACATTAACAATGTATCTTACTTATTATCTACTTTAACAGTACATGTTATTTTAATCTCTACATTAACAATGTATCTTACTTATTATCTACTTTAACAGTACATGTTATTTTAATCTCTACATTAACAATGTATCTTACTTATTATCTACTTTAACAGTACATGTTATTTTAATCTCTACATTAACAATGTATCTTACTTATTATCTACTTTAACAGTACATGTTATTTTAATCTCTACATTAACAATGTATCTTACTTATTATCTACTTTAACAGTACATGTTATTTTAATCTCTACATTAACAATGTATCTTACTTATTATCTACTTTAACAGTACATGTTATTTTAATCTCTACATTAACAATGTATCTTACTTATTATCTACTTTAACAGTACATGTTATTTTAATCTCTACATTAACAATGTATCTTACTTATTATCTACTTTAACAGTACATGTTATTTTAATCTCTACATTAACAATGTATCTTACTTATTATCTACTTTAACAGTACATGTTATTTTAATCTCTACATTAACAATGTATCTTACTTATTATCTACTTTAACAGTACATGTTATTTTAATCTCTACATTAACAATGTATCTTACTTATTATCTACTTTAACAGTACATGTTATTTTAATCTCTACATTAACAATGTATCTTACTTATTATCTACTTTAACAGTACATGTTATTTTAATCTCTACATTAACAATGTATCTTACTTATTATCTACTTTAACAGTACATGTTATTTTAATCTCTACATTAACAATGTATCTTACTTATTATCTACTTTAACAGTACATGTTATTTTAATCTCTACATTAACAATGTATCTTACTTATTATCTACTTTAACAGTACATGTTATTTTAATCTCTACATTAACAATGTATCTTACTTATTATCTACTTTAACAGTACATGTTATTTTAATCTCTACATTAACAATGTATCTTACTTATTATCTACTTTAACAGTACATGTTATTTTAATCTCTACATTAACAATGTATCTTACTTATTATCTACTTTAACAGTACATGTTATTTTAATCTCTACATTAACAATGTATCTTACTTATTATCTACTTTAACAGTACATGTTATTTTAATCTCTACATTAACAATGTATCTTACTTATTATCTACTTTAACAGTACATGTTATTTTAATCTCTACATTAACAATGTATCTTACTTATTATCTACTTTAACAGTACATGTTATTTTAATCTCTACATTAACAATGTATCTTACTTATTATCTACTTTAACAGTACATGTTATTTTAATCTCTACATTAACAATGTATCTTACTTATTATCTACTTTAACAGTACATGTTATTTTAATCTCTACATTAACAATGTATCTTACTTATTATCTACTTTAACAGTACATGTTATTTTAATCTCTACATTAACAATGTATCTTACTTATTATCTACTTTAACAGTACATGTTATTTTAATCTCTACATTAACAATGTATCTTACTTATTATCTACTTTAACAGTACATGTTATTTTAATCTCTACATTAACAATGTATCTTACTTATTATCTACTTTAACAGTACATGTTATTTTAATCTCTACATTAACAATGTATCTTACTTATTATCTACTTTAACAGTACATGTTATTTTAATCTCTACATTAACAATGTATCTTACTTATTATCTACTTTAACAGTACATGTTATTTTAATCTCTACATTAACAATGTATCTTACTTATTATCTACTTTAACAGTACATGTTATTTTAATCTCTACATTAACAATGTATCTTACTTATTATCTACTTTAACAGTACATGTTATTTTAATCTCTACATTAACAATGTATCTTACTTATTATCTACTTTAACAGTACATGTTATTTTAATCTCTACATTAACAATGTATCTTACTTATTATCTACTTTAACAGTACATGTTATTTTAATCTCTACATTAACAATGTATCTTACTTATTATCTACTTTAACAGTACATGTTATTTTAATCTCTACATTAACAATGTATCTTACTTATTATCTACTTTAACAGTACATGTTATTTTAATCTCTACATTAACAATGTATCTTACTTATTATCTACTTTAACAGTACATGTTATTTTAATCTCTACATTAACAATGTATCTTACTTATTATCTACTTTAACAGTACATGTTATTTTAATCTCTACATTAACAATGTATCTTACTTATTATCTACTTTAACAGTACATGTTATTTTAATCTCTACATTAACAATGTATCTTACTTATTATCTACTTTAACAGTACATGTTATTTTAATCTCTACATTAACAATGTATCTTACTTATTATCTACTTTAACAGTACATGTTATTTTAATCTCTACATTAACAATGTATCTTACTTATTATCTACTTTAACAGTACATGTTATTTTAATCTCTACATTAACAATGTATCTTACTTATTATCTACTTTAACAGTACATGTTATTTTAATCTCTACATTAACAATGTATCTTACTTATTATCTACTTTAACAGTACATGTTATTTTAATCTCTACATTAACAATGTATCTTACTTATTATCTACTTTAACAGTACATGTTATTTTAATCTCTACATTAACAATGTATCTTACTTATTATCTACTTTAACAGTACATGTTATTTTAATCTCTACATTAACAATGTATCTTACTTATTATCTACTTTAACAGTACATGTTATTTTAATCTCTACATTAACAATGTATCTTACTTATTATCTACTTTAACAGTACATGTTATTTTAATCTCTACATTAACAATGTATCTTACTTATTATCTACTTTAACAGTACATGTTATTTTAATCTCTACATTAACAATGTATCTTACTTATTATCTACTTTAACAGTACATGTTATTTTAATCTCTACATTAACAATGTATCTTACTTATTATCTACTTTAACAGTACATGTTATTTTAATCTCTACATTAACAATGTATCTTACTTATTATCTACTTTAACAGTACATGTTATTTTAATCTCTACATTAACAATGTATCTTACTTATTATCTACTTTAACAGTACATGTTATTTTAATCTCTACATTAACAATGTATCTTACTTATTATCTACTTTAACAGTACATGTTATTTTAATCTCTACATTAACAATGTATCTTACTTATTATCTACTTTAACAGTACATGTTATTTTAATCTCTACATTAACAATGTATCTTACTTATTATCTACTTTAACAGTACATGTTATTTTAATCTCTACATTAACAATGTATCTTACTTATTATCTACTTTAACAGTACATGTTATTTTAATCTCTACATTAACAATGTATCTTACTTATTATCTACTTTAACAGTACATGTTATTTTAATCTCTACATTAACAATGTATCTTACTTATTATCTACTTTAACAGTACATGTTATTTTAATCTCTACATTAACAATGTATCTTACTTATTATCTACTTTAACAGTACATGTTATTTTAATCTCTACATTAACAATGTATCTTACTTATTATCTACTTTAACAGTACATGTTATTTTAATCTCTACATTAACAATGTATCTTACTTATTATCTACTTTAACAGTACATGTTATTTTAATCTCTACATTAACAATGTATCTTACTTATTATCTACTTTAACAGTACATGTTATTTTAATCTCTACATTAACAATGTATCTTACTTATTATCTACTTTAACAGTACATGTTATTTTAATCTCTACATTAACAATGTATCTTACTTATTATCTACTTTAACAGTACATGTTATTTTAATCTCTACATTAACAATGTATCTTACTTATTATCTACTTTAACAGTACATGTTATTTTAATCTCTACATTAACAATGTATCTTACTTATTATCTACTTTAACAGTACATGTTATTTTAATCTCTACATTAACAATGTATCTTACTTATTATCTACTTTAACAGTACATGTTATTTTAATCTCTACATTAACAATGTATCTTACTTATTATCTACTTTAACAGTACATGTTATTTTAATCTCTACATTAACAATGTATCTTACTTATTATCTACTTTAACAGTACATGTTATTTTAATCTCTACATTAACAATGTATCTTACTTATTATCTACTTTAACAGTACATGTTATTTTAATCTCTACATTAACAATGTATCTTACTTATTATCTACTTTAACAGTACATGTTATTTTAATCTCTACATTAACAATGTATCTTACTTATTATCTACTTTAACAGTACATGTTATTTTAATCTCTACATTAACAATGTATCTTACTTATTATCTACTTTAACAGTACATGTTATTTTAATCTCTACATTAACAATGTATCTTACTTATTATCTACTTTAACAGTACATGTTATTTTAATCTCTACATTAACAATGTATCTTACTTATTATCTACTTTAACAGTACATGTTATTTTAATCTCTACATTAACAATGTATCTTACTTATTATCTACTTTAACAGTACATGTTATTTTAATCTCTACATTAACAATGTATCTTACTTATTATCTACTTTAACAGTACATGTTATTTTAATCTCTACATTAACAATGTATCTTACTTATTATCTACTTTAACAGTACATGTTATTTTAATCTCTACATTAACAATGTATCTTACTTATTATCTACTTTAACAGTACATGTTATTTTAATCTCTACATTAACAATGTATCTTACTTATTATCTACTTTAACAGTACATGTTATTTTAATCTCTACATTAACAATGTATCTTACTTATTATCTACTTTAACAGTACATGTTATTTTAATCTCTACATTAACAATGTATCTTACTTATTATCTACTTTAACAGTACATGTTATTTTAATCTCTACATTAACAATGTATCTTACTTATTATCTACTTTAACAGTACATGTTATTTTAATCTCTACATTAACAATGTATCTTACTTATTATCTACTTTAACAGTACATGTTATTTTAATCTCTACATTAACAATGTATCTTACTTATTATCTACTTTAACAGTACATGTTATTTTAATCTCTACATTAACAATGTATCTTACTTATTATCTACTTTAACAGTACATGTTATTTTAATCTCTACATTAACAATGTATCTTACTTATTATCTACTTTAACAGTACATGTTATTTTAATCTCTACATTAACAATGTATCTTACTTATTATCTACTTTAACAGTACATGTTATTTTAATCTCTACATTAACAATGTATCTTACTTATTATCTACTTTAACAGTACATGTTATTTTAATCTCTACATTAACAATGTATCTTACTTATTATCTACTTTAACAGTACATGTTATTTTAATCTCTACATTAACAATGTATCTTACTTATTATCTACTTTAACAGTACATGTTATTTTAATCTCTACATTAACAATGTATCTTACTTATTATCTACTTTAACAGTACATGTTATTTTAATCTCTACATTAACAATGTATCTTACTTATTATCTACTTTAACAGTACATGTTATTTTAATCTCTACATTAACAATGTATCTTACTTATTATCTACTTTAACAGTACATGTTATTTTAATCTCTACATTAACAATGTATCTTACTTATTATCTACTTTAACAGTACATGTTATTTTAATCTCTACATTAACAATGTATCTTACTTATTATCTACTTTAACAGTACATGTTATTTTAATCTCTACATTAACAATGTATCTTACTTATTATCTACTTTAACAGTACATGTTATTTTAATCTCTACATTAACAATGTATCTTACTTATTATCTACTTTAACAGTACATGTTATTTTAATCTCTACATTAACAATGTATCTTACTTATTATCTACTTTAACAGTACATGTTATTTTAATCTCTACATTAACAATGTATCTTACTTATTATCTACTTTAACAGTACATGTTATTTTAATCTCTACATTAACAATGTATCTTACTTATTATCTACTTTAACAGTACATGTTATTTTAATCTCTACATTAACAATGTATCTTACTTATTATCTACTTTAACAGTACATGTTATTTTAATCTCTACATTAACAATGTATCTTACTTATTATCTACTTTAACAGTACATGTTATTTTAATCTCTACATTAACAATGTATCTTACTTATTATCTACTTTAACAGTACATGTTATTTTAATCTCTACATTAACAATGTATCTTACTTATTATCTACTTTAACAGTACATGTTATTTTAATCTCTACATTAACAATGTATCTTACTTATTATCTACTTTAACAGTACATGTTATTTTAATCTCTACATTAACAATGTATCTTACTTATTATCTACTTTAACAGTACATGTTATTTTAATCTCTACATTAACAATGTATCTTACTTATTATCTACTTTAACAGTACATGTTATTTTAATCTCTACATTAACAATGTATCTTACTTATTATCTACTTTAACAGTACATGTTATTTTAATCTCTACATTAACAATGTATCTTACTTATTATCTACTTTAACAGTACATGTTATTTTAATCTCTACATTAACAATGTATCTTACTTATTATCTACTTTAACAGTACATGTTATTTTAATCTCTACATTAACAATGTATCTTACTTATTATCTACTTTAACAGTACATGTTATTTTAATCTCTACATTAACAATGTATCTTACTTATTATCTACTTTAACAGTACATGTTATTTTAATCTCTACATTAACAATGTATCTTACTTATTATCTACTTTAACAGTACATGTTATTTTAATCTCTACATTAACAATGTATCTTACTTATTATCTACTTTAACAGTACATGTTATTTTAATCTCTACATTAACAATGTATCTTACTTATTATCTACTTTAACAGTACATGTTATTTTAATCTCTACATTAACAATGTATCTTACTTATTATCTACTTTAACAGTACATGTTATTTTAATCTCTACATTAACAATGTATCTTACTTATTATCTACTTTAACAGTACATGTTATTTTAATCTCTACATTAACAATGTATCTTACTTATTATCTACTTTAACAGTGCATGTTATTTTAATCTCTACATTAACAATGTATCTTACTTATTATCTACTTTAACAGTACATGTTATTTTAATCTCTACATTAACAATGTATCTTACTTATTATCTACTTTAACAGTACATGTTATTTTAATCTCTACATTAACAATGTATCTTACTTATTATCTACTTTAACAGTACATGTTATTTTAATCTCTACATTAACAATGTATCTTACTTATTATCTACTTTAACAGTACATGTTATTTTAATCTCTACATTAACAATGTATCTTACTTATTATCTACTTTAACAGTACATGTTATTTTAATCTCTACATTAACAATGTATCTTACTTATTATCTACTTTAACAGTACATGTTATTTTAATCTCTACATTAACAATGTATCTTACTTATTATCTACTTTAACAGTACATGTTATTTTAATCTGTACATTAACAATGTATCTTACTTATTATCTACTTTAACAGTGCATGTTATTTTAATCTCTACATTAACAATGTATCTTACTTATTATCTACTTTAACAGTACATGTTATTTTAATCTCTACATTAACAATGTATCTTACTTATTATCTACTTTAACAGTACATGTTATTTTAATCTCTACATTAACAATGTATCTTACTTATTATCTACTTTAACAGTACATGTTATTTTAATCTCTACATTAACAATGTATCTTACTTATTATCTACTTTAACAGTACATGTTATTTTAATCTCTACATTAACAATGTATCTTACTTATTATCTACTTTAACAGTACATGTTATTTTAATCTCTACATTAACAATGTATCTTACTTATTATCTACTTTAACAGTACATGTTATTTTAATCTCTACATTAACAATGTATCTTACTTATTATCTACTTTAACAGTACATGTTATTTTAATCTCTACATTAACAATGTATCTTACTTATTATCTACTTTAACAGTACATGTTATTTTAATCTCTACATTAACAATGTATCTTACTTATTATCTACTTTAACAGTACATGTTATTTTAATCTCTATATTAACAATGTATCTTACTTATTATCTACTTTAACAGTACATGTTATTTTAATCTCTACATTAACAATGTATCTTACTTATTATCTACTTTAACAGTACATGTTATTTTAATCTCTACATTAACAATGTATCTTACTTATTATCTACTTTAACAGTACATGTTATTTTAATCTCTACATTAACAATGTATCTTACTTATTATCTACTTTAACAGTACATGTTATTTTAATCTGTACATTAACAATGTATCTTACTTATTATCTACTTTAACAGTACATGTTATTTTAATCTCTACATTAACAATGTATCTTACTTATTATCTACTTTAACAGTACATGTTATTTTAATCTGTACATTAACAATGTATCTTACTTATTATCTACTTTAACAGTGCATGTTATTTTAATCTCTACATTAACAATGTATCTTACTTATTATCTACTTTAACAGTACATGTTATTTTAATCTCTACATTAACAATGTATCTTACTTATTATCTACTTTAACAGTACATGTTATTTTAATCTCTACATTAACAATGTATCTTACTTATTATCTACTTTAACAGTACATGTTATTTTAATCTCTACATTAACAATGTATCTTACTTATTATCTACTTTAACAGTACATGTTATTTTAATCTCTACATTAACAATGTATCTTACTTATTATCTACTTTAACAGTACATGTTATTTTAATCTCTACATTAACAATGTATCTTACTTATTATCTACTTTAACAGTACATGTTATTTTAATCTCTACATTAACAATGTATCTTACTTATTATCTACTTTAACAGTACATGTTATTTTAATCTCTACATTAACAATGTATCTTACTTATTATCTACTTTAACAGTACATGTTATTTTAATCTCTACATTAACAATGTATCTTACTTATTATCTACTTTAACAGTACATGTTATTTTAATCTCTACATTAACAATGTATCTTACTTATTATCTACTTTAACAGTACATGTTATTTTAATCTCTACATTAACAATGTATCTTACTTATTATCTACTTTAACAGTACATGTTATTTTAATCTCTACATTAACAATGTATCTTACTTATTATCTACTTTAACAGTACATGTTATTTTAATCTCTACATTAACAATGTATCTTACTTATTATCTACTTTAACAGTACATGTTATTTTAATCTCTACATTAACAATGTATCTTACTTATTATCTACTTTAACAGTACATGTTATTTTAATCTCTACATTAACAATGTATCTTACTTATTATCTACTTTAACAGTACATGTTATTTTAATCTCTACATTAACAATGTATCTTACTTATTATCTACTTTAACAGTACATGTTATTTTAATCTCTACATTAACAATGTATCTTACTTATTATCTACTTTAACAGTACATGTTATTTTAATCTCTACATTAACAATGTATCTTACTTATTATCTACTTTAACAGTACATGTTATTTTAATCTCTACATTAACAATGTATCTTACTTATTATCTACTTTAACAGTACATGTTATTTTAATCTCTACATTAACAATGTATCTTACTTATTATCTACTTTAACAGTACATGTTATTTTAATCTCTACATTAACAATGTATCTTACTTATTATCTACTTTAACAGTACATGTTATTTTAATCTCTACATTAACAATGTATCTTACTTATTATCTACTTTAACAGTACATGTTATTTTAATCTCTACATTAACAATGTATCTTACTTATTATCTACTTTAACAGTACATGTTATTTTAATCTCTACATTAACAATGTATCTTACTTATTATCTACTTTAACAGTACATGTTATTTTAATCTCTACATTAACAATGTATCTTACTTATTATCTACTTTAACAGTGCATGTTATTTTAATCTCTACATTAACAATGTATCTTACTTATTATCTACTTTAACAGTACATGTTATTTTAATCTCTACATTAACAATGTATCTTACTTATTATCTACTTTAACAGTACATGTTATTTTAATCTCTACATTAACAATGTATCTTACTTATTATCTACTTTAACAGTACATGTTATTTTAATCTCTACATTAACAATGTATCTTACTTATTATCTACTTTAACAGTACATGTTATTTTAATCTCTACATTAACAATGTATCTTACTTATTATCTACTTTAACAGTACATGTTATTTTAATCTCTACATTAACAATGTATCTTACTTATTATCTACTTTAACAGTACATGTTATTTTAATCTCTACATTAACAATGTATCTTACTTATTATCTACTTTAACAGTACATGTTATTTTAATCTCTACATTAACAATGTATCTTACTTATTATCTACTTTAACAGTACATGTTATTTTAATCTCTATATTAACAATGTATCTTACTTATTATCTACTTTAACAGTACATGTTATTTTAATCTCTACATTAACAATGTATCTTACTTATTATCTACTTTAACAGTACATGTTATTTTAATCTCTACATTAACAATGTATCTTACTTATTATCTACTTTAACAGTACATGTTATTTTAATCTCTACATTAACAATGTATCTTACTTATTATCTACTTTAACAGTACATGTTATTTTAATCTCTACATTAACAATGTATCTTACTTATTATCTACTTTAACAGTACATGTTATTTTAATCTCTACATTAACAATGTATCTTACTTATTATCTACTTTAACAGTACATGTTATTTTAATCTCTACATTAACAATGTATCTTACTTATTATCTACTTTAACAGTACATGTTATTTTAATCTCTACATTAACAATGTATCTTACTTATTATCTACTTTAACAGTACATGTTATTTTAATCTCTACATTAACAATGTATCTTACTTATTATCTACTTTAACAGTACATGTTATTTTAATCTCTACATTAACAATGTATCTTACTTATTATCTACTTTAACAGTACATGTTATTTTAATCTCTACATTAACAATGTATCTTACTTATTATCTACTTTAACAGTACATGTTATTTTAATCTCTACATTAACAATGTATCTTACTTATTATCTACTTTAACAGTACATGTTATTTTAATCTCTACATTAACAATGTATCTTACTTATTATCTACTTTAACAGTACATGTTATTTTAATCTCTACATTAACAATGTATCTTACTTATTATCTACTTTAACAGTACATGTTATTTTAATCTCTACATTAACAATGTATCTTACTTATTATCTACTTTAACAGTACATGTTATTTTAATCTCTACATTAACAATGTATCTTACTTATTATCTACTTTAACAGTACATGTTATTTTAATCTCTACATTAACAATGTATCTTACTTATTATCTACTTTAACAGTACATGTTATTTTAATCTCTACATTAACAATGTATCTTACTTATTATCTACTTTAACAGTACATGTTATTTTAATCTCTACATTAACAATGTATCTTACTTATCTACTTTAACAGTACATGTTATTTTAATCTCTACATTAACAATGTATCTTACTTATTATCTACTTTAACAGTACATGTTATTTTAATCTCTACATTAACAATGTATCTTACTTATTATCTACTTTAACAGTACATGTTATTTTAATCTCTACATTAACAATGTATCTTACTTATTATCTACTTTAACAGTACATGTTATTTTAATCTCTACATTAACAATGTATCTTACTTATTATCTACTTTAACAGTACATGTTATTTTAATCTCTACATTAACAATGTATCTTACTTATTATCTACTTTAACAGTACATGTTATTTTAATCTCTACATTAACAATGTATCTTACTTATTATCTACTTTAACAGTACATGTTATTTTAATCTGTACATTAACAATGTATCTTACTTATTATCTACTTTAACAGTGCATGTTATTTTAATCTCTACATTAACAATGTATCTTACTTATTATCTACTTTAACAGTACATGTTATTTTAATCTCTACATTAACAATGTATCTTACTTATTATCTACTTTAACAGTACATGTTATTTTAATCTCTACATTAACAATGTATCTTACTTATTATCTACTTTAACAGTACATGTTATTTTAATCTCTACATTAACAATGTATCTTACTTATTATCTATTTTAACAGTACATGTTATTTTAATCTGTACATTAACAATGTATCTTACTTATTATCTACTTTAACAGTACATGTTATTTTAATCTCTACATTAACAATGTATCTTACTTATTATCTACTTTAACAGTACATGTTATTTTAATCTCTACATTAACAATGTATCTTACTTATTATCTACTTTAACAGTACATGTTATTTTAATCTCTATATTAACAATGTATCTTACTTATTATCTACTTTAACAGTACATGTTATTTTAATCTCTACATTAACAATGTATCTTACTTATTATCTACTTTAACAGTACATGTTATTTTAATCTCTACATTAACAATGTATCTTACTTATTATCTACTTTAACAGTACATGTTATTTTAATCTCTACATTAACAATGTATCTTACTTATTATCTACTTTAACAGTGCATGTTATTTTAATCTCTACATTAACAATGTATCTTACTTATTATCTACTTTAACAGTACATGTTATTTTAATCTCTACATTAACAATGTATCTTACTTATTATCTACTTTAACAGTACATGTTATTTTAATCTCTACATTAACAATGTATCTTACTTATTATCTACTTTAACAGTACATGTTATTTTAATCTCTACATTAACAATGTATCTTACTTATTATCTACTTTAACAGTACATGTTATTTTAATCTCTACATTAACAATGTATCTTACTTATTATCTACTTTAACAGTACATGTTATTTTAATCTCTACATTAACAATGTATCTTACTTATTATCTACTTTAACAGTACATGTTATTTTAATCTCTACATTAACAATGTATCTTACTTATTATCTACTTTAACAGTACATGTTATTTTAATCTCTACATTAACAATGTATCTTACTTATTATCTACTTTAACAGTACATGTTATTTTAATCTCTACATTAACAATGTATCTTACTTATTATCTACTTTAACAGTACATGTTATTTTAATCTCTACATTAACAATGTATCTTACTTATTATCTACTTTAACAGTACATGTTATTTTAATCTCTACATTAACAATGTATCTTACTTATTATCTACTTTAACAGTGCATGTTATTTTAATCTCTACATTAACAATGTATCTTACTTATTATCTACTTTAACAGTACATGTTATTTTAATCTCTACATTAACAATGTATCTTACTTATTATCTACTTTAACAGTACATGTTATTTTAATCTCTACATTAACAATGTATCTTACTTATTATCTACTTTAACAGTACATGTTTTTTAATCTGTACATTAACAATGTATCTTACTTATTATCTACTTTAACAGTACATGTTATTTTAATCTCTACATTAACAATGTATCTTACTTATTATCTACTTTAACAGTACATGTTATTTTAATCTGTACATTAACAATGTATCTTACTTATTATCTACTTTAACAGTACATGTTATTTTAATCTCTACATTAACAATGTATCTTACTTATTATCTACTTTAACAGTGCATGTTATTTTAATCTGTACATTAACAATGTATCTTACTTATTATCTACTTTAACAGTACATGTTATTTTAATCTGTACATTAACAATGTATCTTACTTATTATCTACTTTAACAGTGCATGTTATTTTAATCTCTATAGTAACAATGTATCTTACTTATTATCTACTTTAACAGTACATGTTATTTTAATCTCTACATTAACAATGTATCTTACTTATTATCTACTTTAACAGTACATGTTATTTTAATCTCTACATTAACAATGTATCTTACTTATTATCTACTTTAACAGTACATGTTATTTTAATCTCTATAGTAACAATGTATCTTACTTATTATCTACTTTAACAGTACATGTTATTTTAATCTCTACATTAACAATGTATCTTACTTATTATCTACTTTAACAGTACATGTTATTTTAATCTCTACATTAACAATGTATCTTACTTATTATCTACTTTAACAGTACATGTTATTTTAATCTCTACATTAACAATGTATCTTACTTATTATCTACTTTAACAGTACATGTTATTTTAATCTCTACATTAACAATGTATCTTACTTATTATCTACTTTAACAGTACATGTTATTTTAATCTCTATAGTAACAATGTATCTTACTTATTATCTACTTTAACAGTACATGTTATTTTAATCTCTACATTAACAATGTATCTTACTTATTATCTACTTTAACAGTACATGTTATTTTAATCTCTACATTAACAATGTATCTTACTTATTATCTACTTTAACAGTACATGTTATTTTAATCTCTACATTAACAATGTATCTTACTTATTATCTACTTTAACAGTACATGTTATTTTAATCTCTACATTAACAATGTATCTTACTTATTATCTACTTTAACAGTACATGTTATTTTAATCTCTATATTAACAATGTATCTTACTTATTATCTACTTTAACAGTACATGTTATTTTAATCTCTACATTAACAATGTATCTTACTTATTATCTACTTTAACAGTACATGTTATTTTAATCTCTACATTAACAATGTATCTTACTTATTATCTACTTTAACAGTACATGTTATTTTAATCTCTACATTAACAATGTATCTTACTTATTATCTACTTTAACAGTACATGTTATTTTAATCTCTATAGTAACAATGTATCTTACTTATTATCTACTTTAACAGTACATGTTATTTTAATCTCTATAGTAACAATGTATCTTACTTATTATCTACTTTAACAGTACATGTTATTTTAATCTCTATAGTAACAATGTATCTTACTTATTATCTACTTTAACAGTACATGTTATTTTAATCTCTACATTAACAATGTATCTTACTTATTATCTACTTTAACAGTACATGTTATTTTAATCTCTATAGTAACAATGTATCTTACTTATTATCTACTTTAACAGTACATGTTATTTTAATCTCTACATTAACAATGTATCTTACTTATTATCTACTTTAACAGTACATGTTATTTTAATCTCTATAGTAACAATGTATCTTACTTATTATCTACTTTAACAGTACATGTTATTTTAATCTCTACATTAACAATGTATCTTACTTATTATCTACTTTAACAGTACATGTTATTTTAATCTCTATAGTAACAATGTATCTTACTTATTATCTACTTTAACAGTGCATGTTATTTTAAACTCTACATTAACAATGTATCTTACTTATTATCTACTTTAACAGTACATGTTATTTTAATCTCTACATTAACAATGTATCTTACTTATTATCTACTTTAACAGTACATGTTATTTTAATCTCTATATTAACAATGTATCTTACTTATTATCTACTTTAACAGTACATGTTATTTTAATCTCTATAGTAACAATGTATCTTACTTATTATCTACTTTAACAGTACATGTTATTTTAATCTCTATAGTAACAATGTATCTTACTTATTATCTACTTTAACAGTACATGTTATTTTAATCTGTACATTAACAATGTATCTTACTTATTATCTACTTTAACAGTACATGTTATTTTAATCTCTACATTAACAATGTATCTTACTTATTATCTACTTTAACAGTGCATGTTATTTTAATCTCTATAGTAACAATGTATCTTACTTATTATCTACTTTAACAGTATATGTTATTTTAATCTCTACATTAACAATGTATCTTACTTATTATCTACTTTAAGAGTACATGTTATTTTAATCTCTATAGTAACAATGTATCTTACTCATTATCTACTTTAACAGTACATGTTATTTTAATCTCTACATTAACAATGTATCTTACTTATTATCTACTTTAATAGTACATGTTATTTTAATCTGTATATTAACAATGTATCTTACTTATTATCTACTTTAACAGTACATGTTATTTTAATCTCTATAGTAACAATGTATCTTACTTATTATCTACTTTAACAGTACATGTTATTTTAATCTCTACATTAACAATGTATCTTACTTATTATCTACTTTAACAGTACATGTTATTTTAATCTCTACATTAACAATGTATCTTACTTATTATCTACTTTAACAGTACATGTTATTTTAATCTCTATAGTAACAATGTATCTTACTTATTATCTACTTTAACAGTACATGTTATTTTAATCTCTACATTAACAATGTATCTTACTTATTATCTACTTTAACAGTGCATGTTATTTTAAACTCTACATTAACAATGTATCTTACTTATTATCTACTTTAACAGTACATGTTATTTTAATCTCTATAGTAACAATGTATCTTACTTATTATCTACTTTAACAGTACATGTTATTTTAATCTCTATAGTAACAATGTATCTTACTTATTATCTACTTTAACAGTACATGTTATTTTAATCTCTATAGTAACAATGTATCTTACTTATTATCTACTTTAACAGTACATTAACAATGTATCTTACTTATTATCTACTTTAACAGTACATGTTATTTTAATCTCTATAGTAACAATGTATCTTACTTATTATCTACTTTAACAGTACATGTTATTTTAATCTCTATAGCAACAATGTATCTTACTTATGATCTAATTTAACAGTACATGTTATTTTAATCTCTATAGTAACAATGTATCTTACTTATTATCTACTTTAACAGTACATGTTATTTTAATCTGTACATTAACAATGTATCTTACTTATTATCTACTTTAACAGTACATGTTATTTTAATCTCTACATTAACAATGTATCTTACTTATTATCTACTTTAACAGTGCATGTTATTTTAATCTCTATAGTAACAATGTATCTTACTTATTATCTACTTTAACAGTACATGTTATTTTAATCTCTATAGTAACAATGTATCTTACTTATTATCTACTTTAACAGTACATGTTATTTTAATCTCTACATTAACAATGTATCTTACTTATTATCTACTTTAACAGTACATGTTATTTTAATCTCTACATTAACAATGTATCTTACTTATTATCTACTTTAACAGTACATGTTATTTTAATCTCTATAGTAACAATGTATCTTACTTATTATCTACTTTAACAGTACATGTTATTTTAAACCCTACATTAACAATGTATCTTACTTATTATCTACTTTAACAGTGCATGTTATTTTAAACTCTACATTAACAATGTATCTTACTTATTATCTACTTTAACAGTACATGTTATTTTAATCTCTATAGTAACAATGTATCTTACTTATTATCTACTTTAACAGTACATGTTATTTTAATCTCTATAGTAACCATGTATCTTACTTATTATCTACTTTAACAGTACATTAACAATGTATCTTACTTATTATCTACTTTAACAGTACATGTTATTTTAATCTGTACATTAACAGTGTATCTTATTTAATCTCTACATTAACAGTGTATCTTATTTAATCTACATTAACAGTGTATCTTATTTAATCTACATTAACAGTACATGTTATTTTAATCTCTACATTAACAATGTATCTTACTTATTATCTACTTTAACAGTACATGTTATTTTAATCTCTATAGTAACAATGTATCTTACTTATCTACTTTAACAGTGCATGTTATTTTAATCTCTACATTAACAATGTATCTTACTTATTATCTACTTTAACAATGCATGTTATTTTAATCTCTATAGTAACAATGTATCTTACTTATTATCTACTTTAACAGTACATGTTATTTTAATCTGTACATTAACAATGTATCTTACTTATTATCTACTTTAACAGTACATGTTATTTTAAACTGTACATTAACAATGTATCTTACTTATTATCTACTTTAACAGTACATGTTATTTTAATCTCTACATTAACAGTGTATCTTATTTAATCTCTACATTAACAGTGTATTTTATTTAATCTACATTAACAGTGTATCTTATTTAAACTACATTAACAGCGTATCTTATTTAATCTACATTAACAGTGTATCTTATTTAATCTACATTAACAGTGTATCTTATTTAATCTCTACATTAACAGTGTATCTTATTTAATGTACATTAACAGTGTATCTTATTTAATCTACATTAACAGTGTATCTTATTTAATCTACATTAAGAGTGTATCATATTTAGTCTACATTAAGAGTGTATCTTATTTAATCTACATTAACAGTGTATCTTATTTAATCTACATTAACAGTGTATCTTATTTAATCTACACTAAGAGTGTATCATATTTAATCTACATTAACAATGTATCTTATTTAATCTACTTTAAGAGTGTAAGTTATTTAATCTACATTAACAATGTATCTTATTTAGCCTTTACATCATTAGTGTATCTTATTTAATCAACATTAACAACGTATCTTATTTTATCCACATTAAGAGTTTGTCTTATTTAATCTACATTAACATCGTATCTTATTTTATCTACATTAAGAGTTTGTCTTATTTAATCTACATTAACAACGTATCTTATTTTATCTACATTAAGAGTTTGTCTTATTTAGTCTACATTAACAGTGTAAATTATTTATTCTACATTAACCGTGTAAGTTATTTAATATCTGTATTAACAGTGTAAGTTATTTAATCTCTATATTAACAGTGTAGGTTATTTAATCTCTATATTAACAGTGTATGTTAGTTAATCTCTATATTAACAGTGTAGGTTATTTAATCTCTATATTAACAGTGTAAGTTATTTAATCTCTATATTATCAGTGTATGTTATTTAATCTTTATATTAACAGTGTAAGTTATTTAATCTCTGTATTAGCAGTGTCAGTTACTTAATCTCTATATTAACAGTGTATATTATTTAATCTCTATATTAACAGTGTAAGTTATTTAATCTCTATATTATCAGTGTATGTTATTTAATCTCTATATTAACAGTGTAAGTTATTTAATCTCTATATTAGCAGTGTAAGTTATTTAATCTCTGTTTGATCAGTGTATCTTATTTAATATATACTTTAACAGTATATATTTCACTCATAAATTATTAGATTTACGTGTGTGATTTCCAAGTCTACATTAAATAATAAGTTGGTTCCTTCAGTTGTTAAAAGATGATAATTAAACTTACCAAAGTTTTCGTAATTTATCTTTGAATGAAACCATACTATAAGTTGTTCGGTACATGATACATTATGTTACTGTAAATGTAGCCTTTCTTAGGAAGGTGTAACGTGTTTTATCGTTTGCTTTATTTTCGGTAAATTATCTTTATGTGTCGTTGGAGGAAAGCACTTGATGCGATTACTATGTAGTTGCATATATAAACCACAGATATAGAAAGCCACAAATTATCTCCAGGGTATTCATTTTGTTCAAACTGAGAGTTTGTGCCAATTTCGACAAAATTAAAATCTGAAACTTGAGTTTGATTCTGGAAATTCTTATTAATATGTTTTAACAACAAAGGAAGATATGTACAACTCTGGCGTCTGTTTTATTGTGATGTCACAAAACTATTCATGAATACATCACGTTTTGGCAGGCAAAATACGTTATACATCACAACTGATTTATTGATATATACGTATGTTAGAAACTCTGTATAGCATTGGTATTATTAGCAGTAAACGTAATATATCTATTATGGAATCACCAGTTATAAAACCGGACACCAAAATCTTGTCAATGTGCTTGATAAAACGTAAACCAAATAGCGTTTTCAATGAATATTCTGTATTAACTCATTTTGTGTGCGAATTTGTCTGTTTGTTCGTTCGCTAATTTCTCCCACAGTTTTAGAGATAGTAAGATGAAACTTAACAAGCGTACTCCGTGTGGATCCCTGGGGTATCCTTATCGATGTGAGGTAATTTCTCTATTAATGGTGGGACGCTAACACCCCCAGGAAGTTCACTTAGATATGATGTTGGCGTAGTGTTAGGTTTTCGTAGTTGTTGTATCTGAGTATATCATCAGGTTTTACGTAATTGTCCTTTTCGTTAATCCAGGGATTAAGAGTGTGTTCATATTCCCATCCACAAACTTAGTGGTATCAAAGTTGACACACGTGTTCATGTACTACGAACAGGTGTCCTAACGTTTCGTTTGTTCGTTTTACATGGGTAGGGAGTATATACTCCCTCTAGAAGAGCGAGAAAAGTAGTCAAATTCTTAACTTCTACCAAGTGCGGGGTTGAAAGAGGGGTCGAACGCCCCTGGGGGTTAATATTTCTCAGAAATATTAAGGTTATTCCTAAACAACTGCCAGAATTGTATATGTGTGTGTATAAAAATAATTGTAAATAATGGAGAAGTTTGATCGGTAAAATGGGGCTTCTGTGAATCCAAGAGCCATTGAATCCCACATATGAGCGAGGGGATGTTATGTTAATTGTTTTGAATTACCCAAAAAGGTAGTTCGTGCTTAATAACAAAAACAACAACAAAAACCTAATAACTGCTTTTGATGTTCGTTACCAACATTCTGCCAAAAGGAAAAGTAATGATATGCTAATGAGTGACCTCACTCTTTCCAACAAGACCCAGAAATACAGAGGCATCCTTTGTGTTGAAAGACATCACTCTTTCCAACAAGACCCATAAATACAGAGGCATCCTTTGTGTTGCAAGATTTCACACTTTCCAACCAGACCCATAAATACAGAGGCATCCTTTGTGTTGCAAGATTTCACACTTTCCAACCAGACCCATAAATACAGAGGCATCCTTTGTGTTGCAAGATTTCACACTTTCCAACCAGACCCATAAATACAGAGGCATCCTTTGTGTTGAAAGACCTCACTCTTTCCAACAAGACCCATAAATACAGAGGCATCCTTTGTGTTGAAAGACCTCACTCTTTCCAACAAGACCCATAAATACAGAGGCATCCGTTGTGTAAACGTTACGCAAACGATTTTAAACCATCGAAGGACTAGTAAGAAACGTACTGGAAAATATAATGTTTTGTGTTTTTTTTACTACATGTATACGTACCTATTAAATGTTTTTATTACACTATTCCCTATTATTAGCCTTCTTTTTTTAACACGTTTAGCAAAAACAAATTAATAATTAAATATCAGCAACACAATACTCCATTCAATAACTACATGTTATAACAAACGGAATTACATGTATGTTAATCTTTTATTTGTGCAAGGAAATTTTACACTAACCCCCCCCCCCCGCAAGGATAAAATATTTTTCAAATTAATTTGTAAATGAGCCAAAACAAATATCAGTGAGCTTTCAAGCGTGAGGGAAAGACTGAATGTACTATTATACAAAATAATCAACGACACAAGAGCCTGAAATGGGATATATGTTGAATATTGGAAACGAAAAGCATAATGACAATAGCGTAGGGAAGCGACGTAGACAAAAGCTCATTCCATTCTTTAAATATTCGTAATTCTAGCTCCTAAAATGTGTAAAAGCAGCGATTTTTTTTCTGTGAATATTTGAACAAACACGAGGCTTGTTTGGCACGGGTGTAGGGTTATTGTTCTAACAGCGACTATAACAAAGGTGAATGGTGCTTTGTAACACTGTTTCTTTGAATATATTTTTATGTTTAATTTTACTGCTTGTAAGTCTTTTCGAGATTTTTTTTTCGATTCTGAAACTTCTATGTTTTAAATCTATTATGTTCCATAAGGCATGTAACGTACGTTTTATAATTTGCTTCTTGGCAAACGTAGCGTATCATTTGGACACGTGTGCACTTTGTAGTGTTGAATATGTTTATAATATTTAACTTAAGGGGTGTATGTGTCTTTTCTTTTTTTTTTTTAATTTCGCGCCAAGTCACACGAGAACTATCTGCGCTAGCCTTCCCTAATTTAGCAGTGTAAAACTAGAGGGAAAGTAGCTAGTCGTTACGACCCACTGCCAACTCTTGGGCTACTCTTTTATCAACGAATAGTAGGATTGACTGTCACATTATAACGTTTCCACGGCTGAAAGGGCAAACATGTTTGGTGCGACAGGGATTCGAACCCGTGACCCTCAGATTACCAATCTAGCGCCTTAATTCACCTGGCCATGCTGGGCTCATGTGTGTTTTGGTATAGCAAAGCAACATCAAGCTATCTGCTGAGTCCACCGAGGGGAATCGAACCCTTGATTTTAGCGTTGTAAATCCGTAGAATTACCGTTGTAGACAAAGAGATTACTTCTCTTGTGTTTAAGGTAAGTCACGTAGATTAACTATATTAAATATTATTTTTGGTAAATATTCCAAAAAAATAGTAATTCTGTATCTCAAGACGACTGGTATGGATATTAGTGTTTTTCTATAAGTTATAGATAATGCTTGCACACTGATTAAAATTCTTAAATAATTTTATCTTCACTAAATTATAGATTAGTGTTCTTCTTTCTGCACTGTTGTACGAAATAAATCTCATATCTTCTACTGATAATTTATGGTTTGAGTTTCTTGGTTACGTTAGGATCGCACGAGCGTGTACGGTTAACACTGATTTAACGTAGGTAAGTTCAGACGTAATGGAGTTTAAACAGATAACACAGTACACAAAGAAACACTATAAACTTACGCTTCTCGTATAATCGCCGCGGTACAATAATTCGTTTATACATTAAGGTAAATCGTATCGAATAAAAATAATATTCCAAAGGAACCTTACACCACTCACATATATTAAATGTACGCAAACTTTCCACTACATATACATTTTTCGTGGTCTTTAAAACAATATTTAAACAGGCCAGCTGCATCGCGGGACTGGATAAATATGTGATTATGGTTACTTTGGCCATCTTGAAACATTATTTCGAGGTGCACCTGGAAGCTTGCAAACATTTAGCTCGTCACCTTGAAATCTTTGTTTATTAATTCGTTAAGGACATCAGGACATATGCCCTGCTTCATCAAATTAACTTTTAGATCAGAAAACCACCATGTTGATATTATGTATTTTTCACGTACGTTCACACAAAAAAAGTAATATATATATACAATACTAGTGTTAAATGAGGTAAAAGTAAATGGCACACCATTTCTAAAAAAACTATCTATCTATCAGTAGTATCTAACAGAGCAACAAAGAAATTTGAACGGCTATGGCCCATGGAATCGTCGTGGTGTCAAGGTGGATCGGATGTATGGGTGATAAACACGTCGCTCGTGGCGCCACGGCTCTGTGTTTCGAGGAAATATAAATACGTAAAATAAAGTGTGATATTTTAAGAGTATTTAATTATATATACATGAGTAGTTCGCCAGTGCTTAACTTACTCACATTCGAAACTTTTACTTGGTTAAAGGAAATGCGTTTATATTTCATTGTTTGCCATTTATAACAAAAACGTTCCTATAGATGTTATTGTTTTCCATTCCATATGAATATTTTGGTAAATATGGAATACGTCACGAACTTCTTTTATTTTTTATTGTCGATAAACCACAATATTTATTTTCCTACAACTCGTCGGAATTTCTTACTTTAATGACAGGAAAATTCGCTTTTGACAAGTTCAGAGTTTTCCTACCTTTCGCACAGAAGCGGGAAGAAAAAAATATATCTTCAAAGTTTCTAAACACCCCGGAGTCATCCTTTCTGACGTCATAACTGTGATCTCATGACGTTCCAAAACACACATAATGGACAGAAATAAATCAACCGTCAGAAAACAAACTAGAAAAGTGGACTTTCCTTCATCCGATGTAACCATTAGGGTTATTTCTTTTGTAATCATAAGTGCAAACTCTTTTCTGACAAATAGTGGTATTTAATTATGACTTTGCCGATATGTTTATATACCCGATGCGTTCACCTGTATTGAATACTTTTACGTTTCCGCCTGTTGCAACATTCCATATAGCGAAATGAGAAACATTATTGTGCGAAATTACTATTCTGTGTGTAGAATATACAAGTATTAATAAGGCCCAGCATGGCCTAGCGCGAAGGCGTGCGACTCGTAATCCGAGGGTCGCGGCTTCGCGCCCGCGTCGCGCTAAACATGCTTGCCCTCCCAGCCGTCGGGGTGTATAATGTGACGGTCAATCCCACTATTCGTTGGTAAAAGAGTAGCCCAAGAGTTGGCGGTGGGTGGTGATGACTAACTGCCTTCCCTCTAGTCTTACACTGCTAAATTAGGGACGGCTAGCACAGATAGCCCTCGAGTAGCTTTGTGCGAAATTCAAAAACAAACAAACCCGTAATAATTATGTGATAAGTTACATTATGTAAGATATTTTGTGTCATTCGTAAGTTTTAAGTCATTCGCCCAGGATCCCGTCGGAAATTCTAGGATAAAAACATAAAAAGGAGGTTTCATGTTTTCTTAATTCTATAAATCCGAGGGTCTATGATCTTGCGTCCCGGTACCGCGAAATTGCGCTCAGCATTTTGGGATCGTAGGTGCGTTATAAGAGTGAAAGTAAAATCTTACTATTTGATTAGTATATCAAAATAGTCGGCGGTGATTGCTGTTGACTAGCTTTTTCCTAGTCAATTAGTTCAAAATTATGGACTTGTAACATATATATCTCTTGTGCAGGTTGTAACATATGTAACTCTTGTGTAGGTTTGCGTGAATATCCGAAAGAAACAAATAAATAAACAAATCTGAATCTACTAAATTAGCTCGAAAGATAAAAGGCAGGTTTACCTCTTAAAACCTACAGTATTACTGTACGATTATATGTCCAGAGTAAGAAACACGAATGTGCTTTTCACACACTCTTTCCTAACTTTATGTACTGTTCGAAAACTGCATAAAGTTTAGCAACATCTGTTGAAATTTGCACGTATTTATTCAACGTTGCGTGTCCGCGTAAATACTTTACAGAATGTAGATGGATTTTCACCAAAGTTGCTTTGGAGGTTTATTAGGTCCGTACAGGGTTAGGTAAATAATTTTCAGTTTTGTATTTTTCTTTTTGCGGTTGTTATGGGCGTTTTGTTTTTACCACTGCCTTAGCTCCTGTGTATGGATCCCCCGCTGGAACAGCGGTAAGCTTACGAATTTACAACGCTAAAATCAAGGGTTCGATTCCCCTAGGTGGACTCAGCAGATGCCTGATGTGGCTTTGCTACAAGAAAACACACACACTCCTGTGGATAAATCTTCACTATATATTATATATATGATTCATGTAGTCAATGGGGGAATATATACAAATTTTCAATGGCCCGGCATGGCCAGGTGGATTAAGGCGTTCGACTCGTAATCCGAGGGTTGCGGGTTCGAATCCCCGTCGCAACAAACATGCTCGCTCTTTCAGCCGTGGGGGCGTTATAATGTGACGGTCAATCCCACTATTCGTTGGTAAAAGAGTAGCCCAAGAGTTGGCGTTGGGAGGTGATGACTAGGTGCCTTCCCTCTAGTCTTACACTGCAAAGTTAGGGGCGGTCAGCGCAGATAGCCCTCGTGTAGCTTTGCGCGAAATAAAAACAAACAAATATTCAGTGTTGCTTTTTGCGGTTTTTAAGAGTGTATGTGTGTTTCTCTTCATACAACTATATATCAGGGAAGCAACTTTTCACGTCCAACGATAACCTCTCATTAATCATGAACTTACATAACTTCCGCTAGGGGATGAGTCCTCCAGCTAGTTCGAAATATGTAATCCCTATTGTGAATTCTGTCATTGACCTAAAAGTTGGCGATTTTTAACATGTTTATTTACCTATGCGTGGCCTACTATTTAGGATGTTTCATTCTGAGTCTTATTTTTCGTGCTGTCATAAGTAAGACATATTATGACAATATTGCAAGAAATGTAATAAAATCGCGTAGTGTTTTATGAAACGCACTCTGGTGGAGTCAGAGAACGTTTAATTGTTAAATACGATTGCGACGCCGAATGGTTTGTGAATTAGTGGTACGTCCTCATGACGAATACGTCGAACGGAATTTTATCGTCTTTTCGTCACGGTTTTCTTGTTGTTGCTAGATAAAGTTTGTTTGTTGTTTGTTTTGAATTTTGCATAAAGCTACACGACAGACCATAGAAAAGACAACTAGTCATCACCACTCACCGCCAACTCTTAGACTACTCGTTTTCTAACGAATAGTGGGACTGATCGTCACATTATAACGCTTCTCTGGCTGAAATGGCGAGCGTGTTTGGTGTGACGAGGATTCGAACCTGCAACCCTCAGATTACCAGTCGAGCGCCTTAACCACCAGGCCGTGCTGGGTCCCTGCTCGATAAAGATCTCACTCTGTACAATATCTAACCCACGGGCGGGGAAAAATATCTTATGGATAAACAGGTATAATAGTTCAATAAAACAGTAAACTTTATAACATAAACCTATAAATATTTAAAAGTAAAATAATATGATACACGTTTTTTTTTGCAAAGAGATCATTTTAACACTTTTACTAAAGACAGTTTGTTTGGTTGTTTTTTGAAATTTCGCACAAAGCTACTCGAGGGCTATCTGTGCTAGCCGTCCCTAATTTAGCAGTGTAAGACCAGAGGGAAGGCAGCTAGTCATCACCACCCACCGCCAACTCTTGGGCTACTCTTTTACCAACGAATAGTGGGATTGACCGTAACATTATAACGTCCCCACGGCTGATACCAAAGACAGGACGTACTAGAATATATTGATATATCATGGCCAGATGACTGACTTACTGAATTTCGCGCAAGGCAACATGGGGACTTTTTGCGCTAGCCATCCCAATTTTAGAAGTGATAGGTTAGAGGGAAGAGTAAGTGTGTGTGTGTGTTTTATAGCAAAGCCACATGGGACTATCTGGTGAGTAGGGGGGAGGGAGTTAATCAACACCACCACTTGCCAGTTTTTCTCTAATGAATGCTCAGTGTGGCCAGGTAATATGAGGGTCTCGTTATAAACCGAACATGCGTTATAATGTGACGGTCAATTCCACTATTCGTTGGTAAAAGAGTAGCCCAAGAGTTGGCGGTGGATGGTGATGACTATGTGCCTTCCCTCCAGTCTTACACTGCAAAATTAGGGACGGCTAGCGCAGATAGCCCTCGTGTAACTTTGCGTGGAATTCAAAAAACAAACAAACTCTAATGAAATGGTGGAATTGAGCCTCATATTATAATGCCTCCACGGCTGAAAGGGCAAGCATTTTTGGCAAAGAGTGTCGAACTCACAACCCGCAGATGGTAGGTCAAACACCTTAACCACAGGAAGAAGACTGTGTCAGACCTTTGGTCGCACTAATTTACTCAAATGAAACGCCGCTAGAGGACCACTTAAGAGTTTCTCCGCTAGGTGAAACACCAGAAGATAATTTCTTGTCTCATGAATCTGGATAAACTCTTATATTTTTTTTTAATTTGGCTTAAAATTTGAATTTCAAGCAAAATGTCTTACTCAAAAAAGTTATTCTGAATTAGGCACAAAGCTACACAATGGGCTATCTGTGCTCTGCCCACAACGGTATCGAAACCTGATTTTTAGCGTTGGAAGTCCGCAGATATACCGCTGAGCCACTGGGAAGGGCTACTCAAAAAAAGAACTGTTGATTAGATTAAGAACTGCCACTCGGGAACAACTGTCGAGGATGTAGCTATTTCTTTAGCCAGATAACACGACTGACTTATTCTTATAACATTCCATGCCAAAATGTGCAGAGGAAATTCAATGGCATGTCGCTGGCGTAAACTTTGTACCTTCCGATATGAAACAAGACAAGCTGATCACTAGGACAAGGTTATCCAGACGGAGAAATTAAATAAATTTCCTTTAGTAGCATTATTAACTTCTATAAATGTTTTGAAGATACAGTTTAGGCTTAGGACCTGGACACTAGAAAATGTATACTTTTCTAAAGGCGTTTTAACCCTAATATTAATAAAATACTCGAGAATAAAAACAAAAGCTTCAGTTACTTGTCGGTGCAGTGTTAGATTTAGGATTGCATATTTTGTTGTTCCTAATTAAGAGTGGGACGATGGTAAACTTTCGGATTTACAACGCTAAATTCTGGGTCTCAATTCCGGCGGTGGACACAGTAAATAGCCCAATATGGCTTTGCTCTAAAATAATTAAGCAAATTAACCTAATTAGGATTTAACGAATTTAATAATTTACGTTATCACTCAGTTGTTTGAATGAATTTTAGCGCGGAATATAAATAAGTTAGGCTTACTAGTCTTTAGATAATAGTGTTATAATGAAAATTCAACACAAATTAAATTTATTCATCTAACTTACAAATCGAATTATAGATGGCGTAGCGTAGATTTTGTTTGTGATGAATTTCGTGCAAAGCTACACCAGGACTATCTGCGCTAGCCGTCCCTAATTTAGTAGTGTAAGACTAGAGGGAAGGCAGCTAGTCATCACTGCCAACTTTTGGGCTACTCTTTTACCAACGAATAGTTGAATTGACCGTACCATTATAACGCCTCTACTGCTGATAGGGCGAGCATGTTTGGTGTGACGAGGATTCGAACCCTCGACCCTCAAATTACGAGTCTAACGCCCCAACCCATCTGGCCGTGCCGGGCCTCGGAGTTTAGATGAAACATAATTAAAGTAAGGTGTTTATTTGTTTAGAGTTAAGCACAAAGTTAAAAAATGGGCTATGTGTTCTCTGCCCACCATGAATAGCGAAACCCAGTTTCTAGCGTTGTAAATTCACATACATATCGCTGTGCCACTGACGTGCGGCACACTGATATATAATAATCGGTGTTATACCTAAAACATAGCAAAACAAAATTACCTCTACAAAATGTGAAAAATTATTTTTTATACATCCAGAAAATCAGTTTATATCAATTTCATAAAAGCCATTTTGTAGCAAGTTTTTAAGACTTTAGAAAAAAAAACATGATCTCAGTGACACCTATCGGCATCTAATATTTTAATAAAATCTACTAAAATGTTTTAATTGGTTTTAATTGGATGATAACTGATATTTTTCAAAACCTTGGAAACGTACTGAATTAAATATTAATGAGCCATTCTGAATTAATAATTAAATGTTGAGGAAAACGTAATGATTTAATTATTAACGGAACATTTTGAGTTAGAAAGTTAATGTTCGTCCTTTCTTACCTTTTGTAATCGGTATAACAAAATGTGTGAAACAGTATGATCCTATGTTGGATCTCTATTTGTAATGTTACACCTAATTCAACACTTCAGTTGTTATTTTATATCCTCTTCTTAGCAGAAAGTCAGAGGCTCGAACCCAAAATCGTCCAACGAATATACTCTGCGCTGTGAGCTGGTAACGTGTTATACAAGTGAGAGTCCGTCTGACTATTCACTTGAGAGCAGTGATGCACATCGTGGGTTCTACTGTCTACTCTTTAACCAGCAGTTCAAAATCAGAGAATACTGAGCTTGATCTCTGACACCATGACAGCACAACACCTCTGACCCCGAAATTATTTGTTACGGTTCAACAAGTTATCTATTTATTTCATCTGTTGTGGCCACAGTCTTTGAGTTTCTTGCTGGAGAAACTTACACAGCACTAGTTTTTAGCCTCATTCTCTTGAGGCTTGGTGGTTAAAATGATTCGGGTCCTCCTCACCAAAACTTACTGCTATCTCAGCAGTAGGGGCGTTCCAAAGTGACAATCAATCCCACTATTGGTTGGTAAAAAGAGTAGCCCAAGAGCTGACGGATGGTGGTATTGGCCAATTGCTTTCCCTTTAGTTGATCACCGCCAAACTAAAGACGGCTACGAATATTTCTCACGAGTAACTGCGCGCGAAATTCAAAATAAACATTCTTTTGATACACTTGGTTTTACATTGTTTATAAAATTGAATATGTAGTAGACGCACACAGTGTCGCAATTACAATATGTAGTATACGCATTCAGTGTTTCAATTTCAATATGTAGTAGACGCATACAGTGTCCAAATTACAATATGTTGTAGATGCACATAGTGTCCAAATTACAATATGTAGCAGACGCACATAGTGTCCAAATTACAATATGTTGTATACGCACACAGTGTCCCAATTACAGTATGTTGTAAACGCAAATATTGTCCAAATTACAGTATGTTGTATACGCACATAGTGTCCAAATTACAGTATGTTGTACACGCACATAGTGCCACAATTACAATGTGTTGTAGACGCACATAGTGTCCAAATTACAATATGTTGTATACGCACACAGTGTCCCAATTACAGTATGTTGTATACGCACATAGTGTACCAATTACAATATGTTGTATACGCACACAGTGTCCCAATTACAGTATGTTGTAGACGCACATAGTGTCCCAATTACAGTATGTTTCTTTAGATGTTATCTAATTTACCATTTTCTTGCTTGTGTTAACCACAACTGTGTTATGAAGCACTAACAGGTGTGGTAAACCTTCACGTGATACTAACAGGTGTGGTAAACCTTCACGTGAATTACATGTTAATCTTTTGCGGATAAAATTAATTGAAACGAAACATTTACATGTGCGTCATTCATAGCTCACGGAGCAACTTAATTTATAACTACCAGACATAACTGCACCACAGGGAATCAATACAATACTGTTTATTGTGGATCATTTCAACTGAAACGTGGCCGTCACCCTTTCCCCGTTGGATAGCGGTAAGTGTACAGACTTATGACGCTAAAATCCAGATTTCAATTTCCCACGGCAGACCGAACAGATAATTTAAAAGTGGCTTTGTCAAATAAAATTACGGAAATTGAAAAATTAGCGTCCATATTTTCAGCACTAGCGCTATATTACGTAAAGGTCTGATTTCTTTAGGACAAAGTTTAAACTAAATCTGAGTTACTATCTGTTTATTTGTTTGTTTTGAATTTCGCACAAAGCTACTCGGGGGCTATCTGTGCTAGCCGTCCCTAATTTAGCAGTGTAAGACTAGAGGGAAGGCAGCTAGCCATCAACACCCACCGCCAACTCTTGGGCTACTCCTTTACCAACGAATAGTGGGATTGACCATCACATTATAACGCCCCCATGGCTGAAAGGGCGAGCATGTTTGGCGCGACGGGGATGTGAACCCGCGACCCTCAAATTACGAGTCGCACGCCTTAACACGCTTGGCCATGCCGGGCCGAGTTACTATCTAATTTCATGTTTAATTTTACATATTTGGTAAGTAAACCAGAAATGTTCAAAAACATACTTAGAAATGTGACTCATAAACTTCTACAGTTTACACTCTCACTTTATCTATTCCTAAACTATGTGAGTGCAAATGCGAGAATTCATGGTTCGCGACCCTTTTCCGAAGGGGTGAAAAAGCGCTCTGCACTTTGTGTGCCTTGTAAAGAGTGTAGTTAAATCGCACTATTCAATAAGCAAAGCGCATCTCGAAAGTTGGCGGTGGGTAATTTTGACTAGCTGCCTTCCCTCTAGTTTATCAGCTGAAGTTACATTGGATATTGCTTTATGAAAAACCGATTTTGTTTTATCTATAATCTCATTTAACCAACATAGGATTCTATGCGCAACTTTTAATTTTCTTACACTCCTAAAATATAACGGTTTTGAGTAAATACGACTTACTTTCCGTTTCGGTTTGCTCGTGGTACTAACACGTTCTCACAAGTAATTAAATCGTATAATTTGTTTCTTGTTATTTTGCTTCAGTGGTGTTACTTCGTAGCTTTAGTTTTTCGTTACGCAACCTGTTATAGCAACAGCGATAATTATGTATCATTTACAAAAGACTGAATGGGGTGTTAAACGCGTAAACGTGAATTTCTCTGGCAGGAAAATACAATTTCAGACCGTACACACAGCTGAATCCAGTTGGATGCATTTAGTCAGAGATTGATTAAACGAGGAGGAGAAACGTTACCCCAGTGAGGGGTGATCCTATTCCTCTCATGTCTCGTGTGTCTAGGGTCGTCCGTTAAGTTCCTTAAGGGTTTGCAGGGGTGAATTAACGACGCGTTCGTTTATTTCCTAACCAATTTCTTATTTTGTCAGAAGTGCCATAGACTAGTTGTTAAGGTATTACGCAAAGCTGTATTCAAGAACCCACGTTTTATAGGGTGCGGTCGGAAATAGAAAGGCCTCTTCTCAAGAAGGACTTATTACAGAACCACCCCGCTGACGACATGGTAGTCATCCACAGGCAGTCAATAGAGTACCGTGAAGAATACATACAGAAACAGTGTGCCCTGGAGGACTGGGGCGCGCGCCATCAGACCGACTTCTCTCTTCTGTCTCTTGATGCTTGTAAGTCTCGTATTATGACAGAACAAAATAATGGTGGTAAATTATTAAATTGGTACAAACTGCAGATCGCATAGTGAATATTATGTAACCTTCTGCTGAACCTCTCACTGGATAATAGGAAAAAATGGGTGTTCGTTATCCCCCCCTGGATACAAGATTTTTTACACACCCTCTTTACATATGTAACGTAAACCGGTTGTACAATTTGTCAACAATACTCGAGGATGGAAAACACTTGAAATTTATCAACGATCCCTGATGACGGAAAACACTTGCAAGTTATCGACAGTCCCCGATGGTAGAAAAACATTTGCAATCTATTAACAATCCCCGATGAAGGAAAAACACCGTACCTCGGATCCTTGCTTGTGATGCTATGCTCACTTTAGTAGCCCTATTTTTTTCGTACTTTCGCTCCTTGTGTCCGCGAGAGCACGTGACTATCCATGAGAGGGAGGTACACTATTCCCCCGGTCTTCACTCCAGAAAGCGTTCTTCCCAACGGAGTTCGTCTTCTTACATCGATAGACCTTATGCCAGGTATCAGTGCCGTTAGTTTGAATGTGTTCATTTCTTTTTTATACGCGTGTCAATGGTACCTACCATTGGTTTAAGAAAAAAAACAACTTTATTTTATATTATAAAACATAATAGAAAACTGGTAAGAAAACTTGTTATCTATTTCTTAGTTTTCTCTTAGTTTGGCAAAAACGTTTCATTCCAACGTTTCGTAGCCGTCACAATGAATAATGAATAATAAGTCGTACCACGTCTGGCAAAATGATTTTTTTCCTAACAGAATATTACTCTCTCTCTCCCTCTCTTTCAGACATGCGCATAAAAAAAAGAGAATTTCGTTTTAAAATATGTCTCTCGTTTCGTCTGGCTTGTAGAATAAAAACTTGAAACTAACTACACACTGTCGATAGTCGGCCTTTTTTGCTTTAAAGGGTATGCCAACTATTGAACGGCAGCCAATTATAGTAAACTGTTGGGCCAATCTTGTCTGATTGGAACGTAAGATTTAAACATTCTTACGGTGGACTCGCAGCCCCTAAGAATGGCATCACCGCCCGACCCTGCACAACTTGTTCAGTGTTTAGACGAAGTTAATTACTACAATCTGAAACCTAAAATATTTTCCTCTTCTAACGTTCACATCTTTAACTTCTTGTTCGCTAACAACAAATAAAACTTTATATTTGTTTGTTTGTTTGTTTTGAATTTCGCGCAAAGCTACTCGAGGGCTATCTGTGCTAGCTGTCCCTAATTTAGTAGTGTAAGACTAGAGGGAAGGCAACTAGTCATCACCACCCACCGTCAACTCTTGGTCTACTCTTTTACCAACGAATAGTGGGATTGACCGTCACATTATAACGCCCTCACACGGCTGAAGGGGCGAGCATGTTTGGCGCGACGGGGATTCGAACTCTCAACCCTCAGATTACGAGCCGAACGCCTTAACACGCTTGTTGCTTTTCCTCTAGTCTTACACTGCTAAATTAGGGACGGCTAGCGCAGATAGCCCTCGTGTAGGTTTGCGCGAAATTCAAAACAAACATTTCTAAAGACTTAACGTATGCCATCAGTGTTATATAGTTTGTATAGTTTGACATGTATAACTAGTCCGAATAGACGTAATCTGTTGATTTTTCCGCTAGGGATAAATTGTGTGTGTGTATTCATATAGCACAGCCACCTCGGGCTATCTACTGAGTCCACCGAGGAGAATCGAACTCCTGATTTTAGAAGGATAAATTATAAAACTTACATCAATAATTTTCACTTTTTGATATTTAGTATGAGAAGTTTGTGTTTTAACTAATAATAAAATTTGTTCAGATCTTCAGTTTATAATTGGACGCGATATGACGTGTCACATTGTTAGCTTTAAGCATATTAAAATATGCAACAAAAGACATTAACTGACAATCAGGACTTAATCTCATTTCTTACAATACATTTAAAATAAACCAGTGCGTGCAGTTATGGAAGGATGAATAATAAGTGGCTACGGTTGCTACACAGTAGAGCAGTTCTAAGCACCAGATAAAGCACAAGTTTTTCCTCCTTTAAATTATGGAGTCCTGTTGCAGCACGTTTGTTAGTGCGCCGTCATAATTTCGAACCACCGGCCACAGAGTTGTAACAATATTACAAATATGATACATTACTGTTAATTTATTTATTTTTACTTTATTTAATTTGTTATTATTATTATTATGCATCATTTTTTTACGCCACACAGGTATTTAATTACAAAAAGTGGACTTCGATAAGGTAGAAACAAGGCAAACAAACGTAAGCCTAATGTATAATTATTAACCTGGTTTATAATTGTTTAAACTAAGCAAATTAATCCTATTAAACTACTGTACTCTCTGTTTATGTATACATTGAATAGGGTATTTAGAGTTATGTGTTTGCTAAGCTTATTCATGTTACTTGTTACTAGAGCTTTAACAGCGACTCTTGACTGGGAGCTAATTCCGTTTAAAGCACTCTTATGTTTACATCCCCTCTCATATACTCAGTTTAGTGTAGTTAAGACATTATTATTTCTTGATAACATGTTTTACTATCTAGTGTGAGTATAACTGAGTTGAATTGGAAAACCTAATTAATTATAATATTTGTTTGTTTTGGAATTTCGCGCAAAGCTACACGAGGGCTATCTGCACTAGCCGTCCCTAATTTAGTAGTGTAAGACTAGAGGGAAGGCAGCTAGTCATCACCACCTACCGCCAACTCCTGAGCTACTCTTTTACCAACGAATAGTGGGATTGACCGTAACTTTATAACGCTCCCACGGCTGAAAGGGCGAGCATGTTTGGTGCGACGGCGATTCGAACCCGTTACCCTCAGATTACGAGTCGAACGCCTTAACCCATCTGGCCATGCAGGGCCTATTATAATATTTATATGAAATTACGAATAATATTTTCATTTAGAGTCGGTCCGAACAAAGATTGAATTACCCATGTTTGGTTTGTTTCGAATTTCGCAAGAGGGCTATCTGCGCCAGCTAATTCAGCAGTGATCGCCACTCACCGCCAACTCTTGGGCTACTTTTTTACAAACGAATAGTGGAATTGATCGTTACCTGATAACGCCCCCACAACTGAAAGGGCGAGCATGTTTGGTGTAACGGAAATTCGAACAAGCGAATCTCAGATTGCGATGCGTGATTTAAGAGCCCCCAGACTTGCTATCTTAATATTTAATATAAAATAGATAAAATAATTTGATATCATTTTTTATTTTGAATATAGTAAAATTACGTATCTGGTCTAACTATTGTTACATTTGGCTGTCTTTCTGGACGTTAATGTCTTAATAGTTAACAAAAAGCCTATTAATTTACTGTCTGATCGACACTATACCAACCTGCCAAACGAAAGCCTAACATAGTTTTAATAATTTGACATAAAATCGCGCAGCCCAAATGAACTGATCCAAGTTGACTATTCTGTTTACAAGAAAACTCGAAATTAATTTGAATATTTATAAGAAAACAAAATAAAACAGGATTGCAAAGGCTTTGCTTACAATCCTTTTTAACCAGCCTTTGTTCCTCAGTTCTTCTTGTGGTAATAGCCACACAGACATCGAGAAGAAATGTACACATACTTGTATGGTTTTAGGTGCATTGGTAGGACGTAAAATCGCGACGTGATTGTGCGTCTTTCAACCCATATACTGCGAGGATTTCCTGTTGCTCCATATTCACTTGTTTCCACTCTGTGTGATTATTGGTGGTGTTCCTTACCTATTTCACCCGTGTTTGTTCTATGTGTTTGAACACTGTATCTAATCATAGTCTCCGTCTTATTTCATCATTTCTTATTTTGTCTTTTCTTCTTTTCGACAGCTGCCTTTGATGAATCCATAACATAGTAGAGAAGTAAACATCTAAACTTAACCCCTGTACATGGGTTTTCTTTGCTGGACAAACCTACCTGACAGGTAAAGCACATAGCTGGTACGTTGTTGTTGGATGCCCTGCCCACCATGAATATCGAAATCTGGATTCTAGCGTTGTAATTCCAAAACATACAGCTATGCTAGTGGGGAGCTAGCTAGTATAAACTGAGAAAATAAATATAATACTTGATAGGCCGGATGGAGCTTCATAGATAACGTGCGGAGATGAAAATCAGAAGGTCCAAGGTTTGATGCGTGATATGCTGCTGAACACAGTCTACACTTTCAGTAGCGAGCACCTTCCAAGGTTATTCGGTTACGAGTATCGGCATACGTGATAGGTGCTGCAGACCAGCTGCCCTCTGGTCACTAGTTCTAAATTAATAACAGCTTCCCTCGATGGTCCAAGTGACTCCGACCTGGTCATTTGGACCATCGAATAAGTCGCCATTTGTATTCAAAACACTAAGCACCACACGATCGTCTATCATTATCACAAAATATTATTAAAGACCGCTAGCTCAGAGGTAAACTTGATAGCCTATAGTGCTAAAATACGAGGTTCGAGTTCTGTCATGTGCAGAGCACGATAGCATATTTGGCAACTACGTGTTTAACGACAAATAAAAATATATTTTTAATGCTGTAATCCTATAAGAGAATGAAATTTAAGCTTTTCATTATAACAATAAACTGCTGGCATTAATAACTACCACTCGACTCTTAATCCGTAATGATTAAGGCATTCAACTCGTAATCTGAGGGTCGCAGGTTCGAATCCCCGTCACACCAAACATACTCTCCCTTTCAGCAATGGGAGCATTATAATGTGACTTTCAATCCCACTATTCGTTGGTAAAATAGTAGCCCAAGAGTTGGCGGTTGGTGATGATGACTAGCTGCCTTCCCTCTGGTCGTACACTGCTAAATTAGGGACGACTAGCGCAGATAGTTCATGTATAGCATTGCGCGAAATTCCAAAAACAAACTAATAAGTACGGAATGATTGTAAAGAAACCCTCGTGTTTAGAAACGATGTAAAAAAGGTAATTGCTCGAGATGAAATGGATCTCGCCAGTGGCAGATTTAGAATAGTACAAGGTGTTCCAAAGCCTCTCTCAGGTGCTTAGTGTGATTATCACCTCTTGTAATATTCTCCACACTAAGAGATATTTTATTTAAATGAACGTTCTCATGTCTTGTAAAAGTAAGAAGTTGATTAGAAAAAGAAACAATAGCAATTATAGTGGAACAATGTGTTTGTTTGTTGTTAAGCGGAACAATGTGTTTGTTTGTTGTTAAGCGGAACAATGTGTTTGTTTGTTGTTAAGCGGAACAATGTGTTTGTTTGTTGTTAAGCGGAACAATGTGTTTGTTTGTTGCTAAGCGGAACAACCTGTTTGTTTGTTGTTAAGTTTGTTTGTTGCTAAGGAACAACCTGTTTGTTTGTTGTTAAGTGGAACAATCTGTTTGTTTGTTGTTAAGCGGAACAATCTGTTTGTTTGTTGTTAAGTGGAACAATCTGTTTGTTTGTTGTTAAGCGGAACAATCTGTTTGTTTGTTGTTAAGTGGAACAATGTGTTTGTTTGTTGTTAAGTGAAACAATGTGTTTGTTTGTTGTTAAGTGGAACAATGTGTTTGTTTGTTGTTAAGTGGAACAATGTGTTTGTTTGTTGTTAAGGGAACCCTGTTTGTTTGTTGTTAAGTGTTTGTTTGTTGTTAAGTGGAACAACCTGTTTGTTTGTTGTTAAGGAACAACCTGTTTGTTTGTTGTTAAGTGGAACAATGTGTTTGTTGTTAAGTGGAACAATGTGTTTGTTGTTAAGTGGAACAATCTGCTTGTTTGTTGTTAAGTGGAACAATGTGTTTGTTGTTAAGCGGAACAATCTGCTTGTTTGTTGTTAAGTGGAACAATGTGTTTGTTTGTTGTTAAGTGGAACAATATGTTTGCTGTCAAGCAGATAGCTATACACGAGACTGTCTATGCTATGCTTACCAGGGGTATCGAAACACAATTATTTAGCGTTATAAATCTTCATTTGTTTCTGAATCACTAGGTGGCGCTACTGTGCGAGAAAAGCTATTAAATTACGTATTATTATCATTTTGAATCTCTCTTTACCACATTTAGGCTTTCCTAAACAAAACTTTTCACTTCTGTATATCTGTTGTGAAATTTAATTCATTTAGAACATAGAGTGTCTGAGATGTTCTCTTTTTAAAATATTTGTATACTCTAAAGACTGATTACAAAGTTTCAGAAAATGTCAGCTGAACGTCTAGAACCTATTTTCCAGCATATGCACTTAGATACATAAAGCCGAGTACTTTTTAGTCTAGGTTTACGCAGACAATAATTAACAATATTAGGCCTTATATCATCAAACTGTTGAAGTAATTTGTATACATAACGCGTGTATGTGTGAATATTATGTAACATTTTAGGATTGTGGGTTGAAACAGGACTGATACAGTGATGGGATAACGTTTATCAAAAGTCTTCCAGTTTCCAAAGTACAAGTTAACTTAACGAAACAAATCTGAAAAGAGCTTTGTTATAGTGATTTTAAACCGAACTTTGTCACCAGTCTAAACTAAGACACATTTTTAATGTCATATCCTCTGTTGCACGTGGCAAGAACGTTCTAGTAAAAGGCTCAATGTTCCATTGATTCTTCATCTTATATATTCCTGGGTTAAACCAATACTCCAACAAACCGTTCTTACCAAATACGAGTCATAATGTTACATTTAGTAACACAATAAACTCTTTAAATCGATATTCCAGATAATCGACCGTAATAAGCATGAGTCGTGATGTTACGTAGAGTAAATGAATAGATAATATAACATTCTACAAGAACGCTCAGAAACGAAAATGATGAAACAGTGGATAAAGTTTGGATTATATTTAATATTGAACTGGTTAGACTTCTGCACCATTTGACTGAAAAGGAGGAACACACATGTTACTGAATGTTAACACTTGTAACAGCACACATTGAAATAACGGCTCTTTGTTTGTTTATCTTGTAACATATAACAACAGGACATTGGAACTGCAAAGTGACATATCTGTGAGCAAACTGCTGATAATGTTGTCATTCACCGCTAAGAATCATCGATATATGTGCCTATATTTTTATAACGCCATTTATATATACTAAATGTATATATAAGGTTGCTACATATGTATATACTAGAGGTTTGTTTAGTTCTTTTATATATGTATGCTAACTGTACATTTATACTAAAGGTTTGTATAATGTTATACACATATATACTAAGTGTTTATGTAATGCTGCGCGATATATATATATTAATGTGTGCGTGCGTTACACTCAATTTCACTATTCGGGGCCCGGCATGGCCAGGTGGGTTGAGGCATTTGGCTCGTAGTATGAGGGTCGCGGGTTCGAATCCCCGTCGCACCAAAATACTCGCCCTTTCAGCCGTTGGGACTTTATATACCTACGATCAATCCCACTATTCGTTGGTAAAAGAGTAGCCCAAGAGTTGGCGGTGGGTGGTGATGACTAGATGCCTTCCCTCTAGTCTTACACTAATAAATTAGGGACGGCTAGCGCAGATAGTCCTCGTGTAGCTTTATGCGAAATTCAAAACACAAACAAAACAAATTCAGTATTCGGTCATTGACCTAAAAAAATTATAATTTGACGATTTGACCATGTTAGAAATATTACAGACCAAAATCGTATTTAGATAAACTACAATTCTAAAACTACAGTGCCTTCAATCACAACTTGCAGAACCACTGATATATTTTCGGTGAACAATGCAATCGTGAGATTACTATAACATATATATCTAATATTAGATGTTAGGTTAGCCTGTTCCAGAGTATGACATATATATTTAATATTAGATGTGAGGTTAGCTTGTTCCAAAGTATGACATACATATTTTATATTAGATGTGAGGTCACCTTGTTCCAGAGTATGACATACGTATTTAATAGTAGATGTGAGGTCAGCTTGTTCCAGAGTATGACATATATATTTAATATCAGATGTGAGGTCAGCTTGTTCCAGAGTATGACATATATATTTAATATCAGATGTGAGGTCAGCTTGTTCCAGAGTATGACATACGTATTTAATATTAGATGTGAGGTTAGCTTGTTCCAGAGTATGACATACGTATTTTATATTAGATGTGAGGTTAGCTTGTTCCAGAGTATGACATACATATTTAATATTAGATGTGAGGTCAGCTTGTTCCAGAGTATGACATACATATTTAATATTAAATATGAGGTCAGCTTGTTCCAGAGTATGACGTACGTATTTAATATTAGATGTGAGGTAAGCTTGTTACAGAGTATGACATATATATTTAATATTAGATGTGAGGTCAGCTTGTTACAGAGTATGACATATATATTTAATATTAGATTGGAGGTAGGCTTGTTCCAGAGTATGACATATATATTTAATATTAGATGTGAGGTTAGCTTGTTCCAGAGTATGACATATATATTTAATAGTAGATGTGAGGTCAGCTTGTTACAGAGTATGACATATATATTTAATATCAGATGTGAGGTCAGCTTGTTCCAGAGTATGACATATATATTTAATATTAGATGTGAGGTCAGCTTGTTCCAGAGTATGACATACGTATTTAATAGTAGATGTGAGGTCAGCTTGTTACAGAGTATGACATATATATTTAATATTAGATGTGAGGTCAGCTTGTTCCAGAGTATGACATATATATTTAATATCAAATGTGAGGTCAGCTTGTTCCATAGTATGACATACGTATTTAATAGTAGATGTGAGGTCACCTTGTTACAGAGTATGACATATATATTTAATATTAGATGTGAGGTCAGCTTGTTCCAGAGTATGACATATATATTTAATAATGGATGTGAGGTTAGCTTGTTCCATAGTATGACATACATATTTAATATTAGATGTGAGGTCAGCTTGTTACAGAGTATGACATATATATTTAATATTAGATGTGAGGTCAGCTTGTTCCAGAGTATGACATACATATTTAATATTAGATGTGAGGTCAGCTTGTTCCAGAGTATGACATACATATTTAATATTAAATATGAGGTCAGCTTGTTCCAGAGTATGACATACGTATTTAATATTAGATGTGAGGTCAGCTTGTTCCAGAGTATGACATATATATTTAATATCAGATGTGAGGTCAGCTTGTTCCAGAGTATGACATATATATTTAATATCAGATGTGAGGTCAGCTTGTTCCAGAGTATGACATACGTATTTAATATTAGATGTGAGGTTAGCTTGTTCCAGAGTATGACATAGATATTTAATATTTAGATGTGAGGTTAGCTTGTTCCAGAGTATGACATATATATTTAATATTAGATGTGAGATCAGCTTGTTCCAGAGTATGACATATATATATTTATATATTTAATATTAGATGCGAGGTTAGCTTGTTCCAAAGTATGACATATATATTTAATATTAGATGCGAGGTTGGCTTATTCCAGAGTATGACATATATATTTAACATTAGGTGTGAGGTTAGACAGTTCCAGAGTATGACATATATATATTTATATATTTAATATTAAATATGAGGTCAGCTTGTTCCAAAGAATGACATATATATTTAATATTAGATGTGAGGTCAGCTTGTTCCATATTTAGACCATCGAGACGGTCCATTCGTTGCTATGCATTGCCATTTTCTAGATTTCATGATTGAGTTCTAACAGAACAAGAAGGTGAAAATGAGTAAGAAAGGGAACATTTCTTTTAGTCCAGTGTGGGTAGATATCCCTGTAATATAACAATCTAGTCCAGTGTGGGTAGATATTCCTGTAATATAACAATCTTATTTCAATATTGGTCTTACTATATTCACATTTCTTTAGTGTTTGTTTGATTTGAAATTCGCGTTAAGCCACACATGAGATATCTGTGTTAGCCGCCCCTAATTTAGCAGTGTAAGACTAGAGGGAAGGCAGGTTGTCTTTATCACACACTGCCAACGCTTGGGCTAATCTTTCATCAACGAATAGTAAGAATGACCGTCTCATTTTTACTGTCCCGAGGCTGAAAGAGCAAGCATGTTTGGTGCGAAGGAGATTCGAATTCGCGACCCTCAGATTACGAGTCGAGCGCCCAAACCAGCTGGCCATGCCAGGCCTTGTACCACATGGAGTATACACGTATATATAAATTATTGACAAATGTTATGGACTTTTCTAATATTGAAAATACCCGCTTTGTTGAAAATTTATAAGAGTTATTAACAGCACTTTTCCCTGGCGGGTCAGTGTTAATTTAACGGACCGACAACACTAACACGTGCAATAATGTGATAAAATTATAGGAGTAACTCTTTAATGTTTATTTCATCGTGTATGTTAAATCAATTTCAAGACGCTTTTCTGTATCTTTCAAATCAGCTTTGACGTTGACGATGGCAACTCCCAAAATAGAACTCTTTTGGATGCCACAAGTCCGTCTTCAGGCCTGGTTCTTCAGTCCATGCCACAACGCAGAGAGTCGTTTCTGTACAGGTCCGACAGCGAATTCGAGATGTTTCCCAAGTCAGTGTCACGGCATTCCTCAATTGGCAGTGAATCGTAAGTAACAATCTGTTTTTCTTAAAATTAATTCCTTAGTTTACAAGTGGTTCATCTGTTTTTCTTAAAATTAACTTCTTAGCTTACAAGTGTTTCATCTATTTTCTAATATTTATTTTCTTAGCTTAAAATGGTTTCTCTGTTTTTCTTAAAATTAATTTCTTAGCTTACAAGTGGTTCATCTATTTTCTAATATTTATTTTCTTAGCTTAAAATGGTTAATCTGTTTTTCTTAAAATTAATTTCCTAGCTTACAAGTGGTTCGTCTGTTTTCTAATATTTATTTTCTTAGCTTAAAGTGGTTCGTCTGTTTTTCTTAAAATTAATTTCTTAGCTTACAAGTGGTTCATCTGTTTTCTAATATTTATTTTCTTAGCTTAAAGTGGTTCGTCTGTTTTACTTAAAATTAATTTCTTAGCATAATGTGGTTCGTCTGTTTTCTAATATTTATTTTCTTAGCTTAAAGTGGTTCATCTGTTTTCTAATATTTATTTTCGTAGCTGAAAGTGGTTGGTCTATTTTTCTTTTTACTTTATTGTGAATGTGAAAAAAAAACATGAAAAAAAAAAAATCTTAATACCAAAAAGAAAGCAACAAAATAAACACGTAGGTTCATAAACCTGGAAACACATAACTCTAGCGCCACCTAGAAACACATAACTCTAGCGCTACCTTAAGGAAAAGGATGAGTTCTGTTTACCAAAAGCGCTGGGCCTGGCATGGCCGCGTGGTTAAGACGCTCGACTCGTAATCCGAGGGTCACTGGTTCGAATCCCGGTGGCATCAAACATGCTCGCCCTTTCAGCCGTGGGGGCGTTATAATGTGGCGGTCAATCCCACTATTCGTTGGTAAAAGAGTTGGCAGTGGGTGATGATGACTAGCTGCTTTCCCTGTAATCTTACGCTGCAAATTAGGGACAGCTAGCGCAGATAGCCCTCGTGTAGTTTTACGCGAACTTCAAAACAAACAAACATTACCTTCAAGGTGATTATGCAAACTGTGGTGGTGAAAACACAAGTCCCCAACTCTATCCACCCAAGTTGACCAAATGCGCTTAGAACTAAATTATTCAAAATCGTTATTTTATCGCGGCCGTAACAGGGATAGTGCGCGCGGTGCGCCTGCGCAGGGCACGGACCCATACAGGAAAACGTTGGGTCGTTACCAGTTAACTGATATGATTGAGTTGTTATTTCGAATTAAGCACAAAGATATACAATGAGCTATCTGTGCTCTGCCCACCACGCGTGTCGACACCCGGTTTCAAGCGATGCGAGTCTAAAGACACGCCGCTGTGCCACTGTAGGGTCACTAATATGCGTACGGTCTTAATGTATAATTAGCAGTTAATAAAAAGATATAACACTATATTATCTTGTAAATCATTGGATAAATTATATATTTCTGGTTGGATCAACGATCGATACTTCCTACATTTTGTACAAGAAACGAAACATTAACATTTCTATTTGCGAAATAAATATTAATATTTATTTCCGTCTAAGTAGCAGAGGGCCTCAACTTGTAGGCTTTTTTCAGTGTTTGTGTGTTTTCATAGAAAAGCCAAATCTAACTATCTGTTGTGTCCGCCCAGGGGAATCGAACCCCTCATTTTTAGCGTTGTAAATACCACGTTCTTCCTATTTTGTTTATGATTGTGAATGTTATTAGCCCGAAAGCTGAAGTTTATTAAGAATGTCATTCTATTATTTTTATCATTTCATTCAAATTTTGTCCTTGGTGTATAATTTTTATTATTGTTGTCACTTTCGATTTAATTTTGTTAGCTTACATATATATGGTTTTCTCTCACATATTATATGGAAGACAAATTTTTCTTACAAGTCTGACGACATCGAAGTCGGAGACTGGCGGTTTCTGATATACTGATGAGATCATTTTACGTAATCGATTTCAAAGCTTTATGAAAAGCAACCTAAATAGTGCTTTAAATTAACAGTACTTCACACAAGACAAACAAGAGCTGATGCAGCACAAATGAGTGAAAATGTGGCTCAGTTTTAGCGCTAGGGTATAAGCTGATCTCGACCTTCATTGTTGGCCAAAACCTAAATAACATCTATGCGATTTTTCACGTTGACTGTTCCCTGTCCTCACTAAGAGAATTATATGAATTTTCCTCGTATCTCAAGTGAAACATGAATCGTTCTCTAGGATCTGTTTGATTGTTGCTCTGAACTAATGTTTCTTTTGGTAAAAGCAGGCAAAGCTATAGTGGTTCTACCTGCACTAACAATCCTGAAATTTAAACCAGGGAGGGGTAATCAATTTTCTGGATGTTGGTCAACAGTCTTAGAGGTTAGTAAACAGTTTAGAGAGTGATCAACAGACTAGATGGCCAGGTATGACCAGATGGTTAGGAAGCACAACTCGTAATCTGAGAGTCGCGGGTTCGAATCTCTGTCACATCAAACATTCTCGCCCTTTCAATCGTGGGGGCGTTATGATGTGACGGTCAATCCGACTGTTCGTTGGTAAAAGAGTAGCCCAAGAGTTAGCGGTGGGTGGTGCTGGCTAGTTGCCTTTCTTCCCTCTAGTCTTACATGGCTAAATCAGGGATGGCTAGCGCAGATAGTACTCGTGTAGCTGTGCGTGAAATTCAAAACAAACAAAAAACAGGCTGGAAGTGAAACAATAGTCTAGACGGAAGACAACAGTTTAGAGGATGGTCAACAGAGTAGAAGGTAAACAATAGTCTAAAAGGAAGTCCACAGTTTAGAGGATGGTCAGTTGACCAGACGGTAAACAGAAATTCAGATAGTAGACAACACTCTAAAGTGTAATAAATAGACCAGAAGGTAGACAACAGCATTCATTACCAATTCAAATGAATAATGCGATTGGGTTTGTAATGCTATAATACACCCGTGACCTTGAAGTACATAGTGCAATTATGAGTCAAAGAGACGCGAATCATGAATCCAGTATCAACAGTCTAGAACACTTATTGCTCTTAAACTAATGATCTTACAATTTATGGGCACATAATATATCTCAAGAACGTTTCTGGATATAGGAATGCTGCCTTTTAAATAATTAAACCCAAAATACTTTTAAATAAATAGATTTTTTGCTAATTTGTTGTTAAATAACACAATGTGCTATCTGCGCTCTGCCTACAGAGACAGAAAAACAAGTATATTGACGTTTAGAAACGCGAATATTGATTTGCTTTGAATTTCACGCAAACTACAGGAACCAGCCGTTCCTAATGTGGCAGCAAAAGACTAGAAGTAAGGCAACCAGTCTTCCACCGACCACCACCAACTGTTGGGCTACTCTTTTACCAACGAACAGTGGAACTTACCGTGCCATTATAACGCCCCCAGAGCTGAAAGGTGCGAGAATGTTTAGTGGGTTGGAGATTCAAATCCGCCACTCTCAGATAACGAGTCAATCGTCATAACCACCTGGCCAAGGAAAAACTAATTCTTGAAACTACAGGATATTATATGAATAAAATAGTATCTATAGTATCTATATTTTCAAGAAATTTTCAATCACATAATTCGTTTTTAGTGAATTTTAATACCGAGATACGATATATAATTTAGCTGTTAATAAAAAAATGAATTGATATTTTGTCCATTAACTTATACTACAGTGTAATAACTAAAAATATATTCCATAACATTCACGGAAAGATGTGAACACAGTTATGGAAGACCCGCTTACATGTATAAACACCGATTTTAACTTGTTTTTTAAATGTAAATAAAGTCAAAGTCTCGTGCACGCGGTTTCCAGACAGTTTTTAATCTACTCTGCATTCTATATAACACACGATTGCTATAAAGGTGGCTCGATAGTTTCTAACCAATTCGTTCCATTTCAGACACGTTTATTCGAAACGTTGCGTTCTGTAAGGTAATTATTCCTGACATCAAAATAAAAACGAAATTACATACACACTTTTAAAGGTCGAAGTTCAGCTTCGAACTTACCATTTGTTTGGGATTTCGCACAAAGCTACTCGAGGGCTATCTGTGCTAGCCGTCCCTAATTTAGCAGTGTAAGACTAGAGGGAAGGCAGCTAGTCATCACCACCCACCGCCAACTCTTGGGCTACTCTTTTACCAACAAAAGTGGAATTGACCGTCACATTATACACCCCCACGGCTGGGAGGGCGAGCATGTTTAGCGCGACGCAGGCGCGAACCCGCGACCCTCGGATTACGAGTCGCACGCCTTAACGCGCTAGGCCATGTAGCTTCGAACTAAAGATTCATATTAATAAGAACAGACTAATGAACGAGGGCACGCCTCCGGGACTCCTGAGGTATTTTTCGTTGTACATGAACAATGAATAAATCGTTACATATTTCTGAGCGTCTACCATGACGGAAATTTTCCGTGGGGAATAAATACGCAAACCAAACACTCGTGAAAACTGGTAATGTTTGTATCTGTGCGTCGCATGATATTCAAACAGAGCTAAAGTCAGTTTCCATAGACACATTGGTGAACAAGATTTAACATATGTCTTGTATGTATGCAGTTAAATTTAACAAGACGTTAATAGCAATATAGAACTGGTATATACAATGAGTATAATAGCGGATAAATAACCGTGTTTAACACTTTCTCGTATAAAATATAAAAAAAGTGTTTTCTCGCGCCTTATGTTTACACAACAAAGATACACATGAAGATAACATTAATTGTTTTTGTTATGACATTTGCTTTAGTATAAACTTATAAAAATAGTAAACCTCTTTGTTATCCTGAAGGGTCCGGCATGGCCAAGCGTGTTAAGGCGTGCGACTCGTAATCTGAGGGTCGCGGGTTCGCATCCCGGTCGCGCCAAACATGCTCGTCCTTTCAGCCGTGGGGGCGTTACAAGTTACGGTCAATCCCACTATTCGTTGGTAAAAGAGTAGCCCAAGAGTTGGCGGTAGGTGGTGATGACTAGCTGCCTTCCCTCTAGTCTTACACTGCTAAATTAGGGACGGCTAGCACAGATAGCCCTCGAGTAGCTTTGTGCGAAATTCCAAAACAAAACATTAACCTGAAGATGACCTAAGAAGGTCGAAACGTTGTTCTGTATTTGGTTTGGGTAAAAATGTTAATACCCATACCAGCCGTCCAGAAATACATTTTTACTTCAGGTGGCTTCTTGTCATCGCAAATTTAAAAAATAGTCACTTGTTATTGAACAGTTTTAAATAAGAAATAGCATTTGGAAATTTCGTTTTTTTTACCTAAGTTTGGTGACAAATCACATTCCTGAAGTCCTTTATATTATTAATTATGTACCGAAGACAACAGCAGTAACATAGTGTCAGAATGTATTACACAATATTATGATTTTTCTTCACTCAACTTGGATGACCGTAGTTGCTATTATTAAAAGTAAGCGAAGAAATAATCGTAAATCCAGTAACCAAATGGCTGTATTACCTATTAGCGTGGTCCGGCATGGCCAGGTTGGTTAAGGTGTTCAACTCGTAATTTGAGAGTCGTGGGTTCGAATCCTTGTCGCACCAAACATGCTCACCTTTTCAGCCTTGGGGGTGTTCTAATGTGACGGTCAATCCCACTATTCGTTGGTAAAAGAGTAGCCCAAGAGTTGGCTGTCGGTAGTGATGACTAGCTGCCTTCCCTATAGTCTGACACTGCTAAATTAGGGACGGCTAGTGCAGATAGCCCTCGTGTAGCTTGGCGCGAAATTAAAAAAAACAAAACCCAACAACAAGACAAACAACCTGTTAGCGATTTATAATAAATCTACATTTGTTAAGTAGTTAACAGCTGATTTCAGAACTAGCATACTTCGTAGCTGTTTGACAGTCTTAAACGTTTTCAGGAATAGCTGTAACAACTTCTGCTTAGTGCGTTTGGTGTTTTATGGTGCAAAGCAACCAGGCTATCTGCGCCAAGAAGTTCTACTTATGCACTGTTATACTGGTGTTACGTTGTTCAAAAAAACAGTAAATTTACTATAGTACTTGAAGTTAATAGTTAATTTTGTGCCCCCTAAGTAAAGTTTAATTGTTTTATTTTTCTAGTATTATTTTATCAATTGCATTCTTTAGAATCTGTACAAATATAATTGTACATGTTTTTGTCTGTTTAGCAATGAAAACAATAGGATAAACGGTCATAAATTCATGTTTTGACAGTATTACATTTTATAGAGGGTGGTTGGTTTCTGGAATGAGCTTTCTTCAAGGGTGATGAAGACAGAAAGATTAGATGAATACATGAATAATAAGGGTAAGGGGTAGTTGGGAGCTGGAAGGGACATACTTGATGTGCTGATAATCTTTTTTTTTTCATCTAAAATTTTTTTATGAATTTAACTGGAAACAAACCTATATTTCCAAAGTTTAATGTTATATCCTATTATTTTCAGAGTGCTGCTCAAACAAAAATTGGAGGTTTTATCCTAGCAAATCCCTACAGAGTCTTGTAAACAGCAATACTTTTTTTTATCTAGAGAAGATATATTAAGAGATGTTAACCTGTTCGTATAAAATAACACGTTCATTCCCAGAATCCTACACGAATCTCTTCTCTGAATCCTTTCCAGTAAGTCAATATTCATAGCTGTTTAAGGAGACCAGAACTTTACCCAGTATTTCAACTGAGGCTTAACTACTGCAGTGGTGTAAGGAGTTACAAAGTGGGGGGTGCTCGACTAGACATTTAGATTTTACAATGAGAGACTAAACGTATAAGGAGCTGCTAAAAGCAGCTCAATCCATGAGAGTTTGCGAGCATGCCCTCCCCCCCCAGGAAATTAATATAATAATATAACTTACGGGTGCTATAAAAGTCAAATATACAAATGTAAGGGTGTTACAGCACCACCAATTCGTATGCCTTTATAGTGATTTGTATCTACAATCTGTAACCATGTCTGTAAATACACTCTTACAATTCTATTAGTTGTACTAATAGCATCAGAGCTCGAGTGACCTATCCACCACTTCTTCAATGATGCTATTTAGTGGATACCAATCCATATTAAATATATGATCCAAATTATGATAATTAAAATTCATTACCTTACACGTGTTATGACATTTGACATAGAACATAGATCAGTTGGTAAGTTAAATAACTTAACATCCTAAATACAATTAAAAGTACCACAAAGCTCAAAGCCATTAATTATCTTTAGTAATTTATTAATTATGCTCATATCAATGTTATTACTGCAAATAAGTAAAAAAAAAGCCAAAGCCATAACCTCTGACCCCTGATGCACTCCACTAGTTAAAAACAACAACAAAACACAGTCTGATTGGACTCCATTAATAATGACCTTTTACCTTCTGACATCTAACCAAACAGCCAGTCTCTTCCTAACTAGTTAGGCCCGGCATGGCCAGGTGGGTTAAGGCGTTCGACTCGCAATCTGAGGGTCGCGGGCTCGAATCCCAATAGCACTAAATATGTTCACCCTTTCAGCTGTGGGTGCGTTATAATTTGACGGCTAATCCCACTATTCGTTGGTAAAACAGTAGTATAAGAGTTGGCGGGGAGTGGTTATGACTAACTACCTTTCCTCTAGTCTTGAACGGGCAGAGCCTATCTGTAATCTCGCGGGTTCCTGTCGCGCCAAACATGCTCGCCCTTTCAGCCATGGGGGCGTTATAATGTGACTGTCAATCCCACTATTCGTTAGTAAAAGAGTAGCCCAAGAGTTGGCGGTGGGTGGTGATGACTATTTGCTTTCCTTCTAGTCTTACACTGCTTAATTAGGGACGGCTAGCGCAGATAGTCCTCGAGTAGCTTTGCGCGAAATTCAAAACAAACAAACGTAACTAGTTTAAATCTTTATGGGTGTTTATGAATATTACATTATAAAATGCATAGTTATTCAGTAGAATGAGGGTTGATATATGAATAATGCCTGATTAGAAAACAAAGTAAATTTTGATTCATGGGTAGAATTGAAGACCAAAAAATGAGGTGAAAAATGGTAAGGGCTATTTATCTCCCCGGTAACCCCATCTATGTTTTATTTAAATAAGAAACTTTTATGGTTGCCTACCTGTACAGTAATCCTATCCGTGGATAATTTTCTGCTTATAGGCTGGTACACTGCATATATATGATATCTGAAAACAAATTGGAAGCCATCCAGAATAGTCTAGGTATCGAGAACATAATTCGTTGTGTTACTTCTGCTATGTAACCTTGGAAGTAAACGGTACTTACCTGTGTATGAGTATTGCAATAGATGGCTTAAATGCCAGTTAGTAGACTTAGTGGTAGCGTCAAGGTCTGCTGTTCTTCGTGTGTGCACGGCTTTATTCAGAATGGCTGAAGGTGATCAGATGAAGACAATTCCACGTAACTATAGTACGAGTGTCTTGCGAGTGAAAGATCGCTTGTCCTTCTGGGAGAAACTCTTCCAATTGTCAGGGAGCCCTAGGTATACTGTTTGCTATTTATTGTTCTTAAAACTAAAAGTGTTTCTGTAATTTACAAGCTCGGTGTTTAACGTTTAATTCGATCTGACCAAACATATGATTTCTTCATAGTTTACTTAATTTATCAGAAGTGTTGGTATATGTGTGTGTGTTACGGAATTTTATGCTCTAGGTACGACAGCCATCTTACTGTTGTGAGCTATATTTTCAGTTTTAATGTAAAAAGAAGGAACGCAAAACGCTAAATTTGTGAAATTTTAAATAATATGTGGAAACAGTTGCAGTAGTTATACATACGAGTATGATGCTCAGTATATTGAGATTTCAATTATTTATTGATTGATTAAGTGAAGCTGTTTAATAGGACATAAGCAGGTAAGCAGTAAACTTACGAAACAAAAATACCAAGTTTATTTCGAATTGGTATTTGTAATTATTTAAGTATTTTTATGAGTACTTCGGATTGTTATTTGTAATTTGTTAAGTATTGTTATGAGTATTTCGGATTGTTATTTGTAATTTGTTAAGTATTGTTATGAGTATTTCGGATTGTTATTTGTAATTATTTATGTATTTTTATAAGTATTTCGGATTGGTATTTGTAATTATTTATGTATTTTTATGAGTACTTCGGATTGTTATTTGTAATTTGTTAAGTATTGTTATGAGTATTTCGGATTGTTATTCGTAATTATTTAAGTATTGTTATGAGTATTTCGGATTGTTATTTGAATTATTTAAGTATTGTTATGAGTATTTTGGATTGTTATTTGTAATTATTTATGTATTTTTATGAGTATTTCGGATTGTTATTCGTAATTATTTAAGTATTGTTATGAGTATTTCGGATTGTTATTTGTAATTATTTAAGTATTGTTATGAGTATTTCGGATTGTTATTTGTAATTATTTAAGTATTGTTATGAGTATTTCGAATTGTTATTTGTAATTATTTAAGTATTGTTATGAGTATTTCGAATTGTTATTTGTAATTATTTAAGTATTTTTATGAGTATTTCGGTTTGATATTTGTAATTAGTTAAGTATTTTTATGAGTATTTCGGATTGTTATTTGTAATTAGTTAAGTATTGTTATGAGTATTTCCAATTGTTATTTGTAATTAGTTAAGTATTGTTATGAGTATTTCCAATTGTTATTTGTAATTAGTTAAGTATTGTTATGAGTATTTCCAATTGTTATTTGTAATTATTTAAGTATTGTTATGAGAATTGCGGATTGTTATTTGTAATTATTTAAGTATTGTTATGAGGATTTCGGATTGCTATTTGTAATTATTTAAGAATTTTGGATGTAAGTAAATATTTAACATAATACCGTGTCCAAACCAACCTGAATTTTATCAGAATATTGAAGCTCAGTTTTTGTATGTAAGTACAAAGCTACACAATGGACCGTCTGTGCTCTGTCCACCACGGGTATCGAAATCCACTTTCCAGCGTTGTAAGTCCGCAGACATTCCGCTATGCTACTGGGGTTCCCAAGCTTAGTGACTTACAGCGAATCTTCTCTCATATAGAGAAACGAAACCACAAGTAACTTTATATGAATAAGTTATAATTGCATTTGTACTGAAATCAACCAAATGTCGCATATATATATACTCGTAATTACGTAAATACTTCTAGATGTAGTACCTCACATTTCAAAAATTACAAATATATATATATAAAGTTAATCACTTTACACCCGATTTTAAGTGTCTCTCATAACTGTACTATGGCTGTTCGTGACTTATGCTATTCACTGGTAGAGCTTTCTCAAACCGTTCAGGAAATACTCTGCCACTCGTCGTACACCAGGTGATAGCCCTGAATGAAGAACAGGTGTCAGAACGTTAAAACGGTGATATGTTTTGTCATATGAACATCTGGTTATTAAAACTCATGATTGAGATATTAAAATAATGAATAAAATATTCATTTTGCAATTATTCTCTGTATTTAAAACGCACATACTTTAAAGAAGGCTTATAATTTGCAACAAAAGTCGCTTTATCGGTCCTGCATGGTCAGGTGGGCTAAGACGTTTCACTCGAAATATGAGGGTTGTGGGCTCGAATCCCGGTCGCACCAAACATTCTCGCCTTTTCAGCCGTGGGAGCGTTATAATGTGACGGTCAATCCCACTATTCGTTGATAAACGAGTAGCCCAAGAATTGGCGGTGGATGGTGATGATTAGCTGCCTTCCCTGTAGTCTTACACTGCAAAATTAGGGACGACTAGCGCAGATAGCCCTCGAGTAGCTTTGCGCGAAATTCAAAATCAAACAAACAGGTTGTTTTTTATTTAGTTATTCGTATTAGCGGGACGGGAAATGTCCGAAGTGTTGTAAAATTCAAAGTTGTTGACACTGTAGTGCAACTAGAAATATAGTAAAGTAATAAGCTTGTGTTTTTTGAAATTTCGCACAAAGCCACACGAGGGCTATCTGCGCTAGCCATCCCTAATTTAGCAGTGTAAGACTAGAGAGAAGGCAGCTAGTCATCACCACCTACCGCCAACTCTTGGGCTACTCTTTTACCAACAAATAGTGGAATTGACTGTTACATTACAACGCCTTCACGACTGAAAGGGCGAGCATGTTTGGTGTAAGGGAGATTCAAACCCGCGACCCTCAGATTGCGAGTTGATCTCCCTAACCACTTTGCCATGCCAGGCAAATTAATAAGATATGAGTTTTAACATTGATTTAATCTAAGTTATTTTTACATGGCATCCAGTTGTTGTTATGCTTTGTCCGTTGCTACTTAACTTGAAAGACCAGTCACTCGGTAAACTATGTGTATTCAACTTAGAACTAATGTAAGTAGTTTCAAATAATTAATGTTGCTTATATTTCCCTTATAATGAACTCACAAAAATATAGTATTAGATTTTTAATACCAGAATGAAATTTTTTATCCTTATTGTAACAGCGCACATCTGGCAAATGTTTGAAAAGCTCCGGTCCGGTAATGTGCAAACGTTGTTCTAATAAACAGAGTTTGCTTGTTTTGAAACTAAGCACAAAGCTACACAGTGGGCTATCTGTGCTCTGGCCACCACAGGTATCAAAACCCAGTTTCTAGCGGTGTGAGTTCGAAGACATACTGCTGTGTCACTAAGGGGCAACAAAAGTGATGGTTTATCGATTTACCATCTTCAGTAGCTCGTACTTTACTAATCCAAACCATCACATATTGTCAGTAGATGTGCGCTACTGCTGTCCTACTTCTTGTACCTAATTTCAAGGCGATCCAATAAGAAACACCAGAAGAAATAACATCTGCATTTTTTACTAAATTTCGTTTCGTTTTATTCTTTTCTTTACATGAAAAATACCGAAACTGTTATCTGATAAAAAACATATTTAACTTTAATGGATTTTTTGTTTGTTTGTTTGTTTTTTTAAATTTGGTACAACTGGAAGTCTCATTTGGTGCAAATGTAAGGAACATGTGCAAAGTTATTCATCAAAAACGCTCAAATTTCTCGATTTGGAGCAGCAAAATTATAGGATGAAAGGAAAGGACGTGCAGATATATAAGTATTAGTTAGGGCCAGCAAATTAGGTTATCAGTTTCTAGCTCAAGTTTTTCAAACTAATCACACGGGTGGACGGCCATTATTGATTATTCGTTGTCAGCTTTTTAGCATACATTTTCTAAATTTTACGAAATTATCTTAATTAAAGACAGTTTAGCTTCACGTTATATTAGCTTACGCAATTAGCATAAGTATTGATTGTATGAAGTGATGACAAGAAACTGTTCATTTAAATTCCGTGGCGTTACTATAAAGGAAGTTATTAACACTGTTTTCGAGAAGGTAAAGCTACAACATATATTTTAAAGAATAATCTTGTTTGTTCTGTAAAGTACAGGTCTGTTTCGTACAATAGGTTTACGATCTTAAAGCTAGTGTTGAATGTAAAAAGTAATGATGTATAATGAAAAACACCTTAGGTGTTAAAAACAGAGATGCGGCCAAAACATAATTCAAAGTGCATCTTAAAGAAGTTAAATCAAAATTGGCAGCCAAACTAGTTGCTACACTTATGGCATTGGTGAGAAATTTGTAGCAAATATTCATTAATTAGTTAGCTAGTCTGCCTATTTTGTTTTACTCACAGTGGCGGCGCCTGGGGGAGGGCTTGAGCCCCCCAATATTGTTACCTACGTATATTCATAAAATATGGAAAACACAATCGTCGTTGTAGCTTAACAATTAACATCAAAGAGACATAGATCTGCGGAACTCAACGTCTTAATTAAGATGAAAGATAGTTAGCCTGATAGTGACCTTACTTTTCCTCAGAGTGTATTAACTTCACATGGGATAATTCGTTTCTGCTTTGTAAACTATGTCTTTATGTTATATTTCTTTTGATTTGTAGCTTTACTCTTAATGGTATATGTTCAATCTAAGCTGATCTTGATTTTCTCTATTATTATGTATTACCTTGGGTGGAATTTAGGTGAGCTTCCTCTTTTACATATACGTATATTTTCATAAACAGATTATTTCTAATTTGTAATAATGAATTATTAATCAGAGTATGAGTTTCCAATGAAAACTACATTGAAAACGCAGTTCAAAATAGCACACCTTTCTGAAATGTACCTTGGTATTTACATTATTATAATTTACCATCTATACTTCATATTGATGGCATTTTGGGAAGCCCCCACCTCCCAACTAAAGTATACTGGCGCCGCCACTGTCTCAACTTGAACAATGCCGGAATGGTAAATCGATTTTTTTTTTCTCACTTAGGGTGTTTTTGATTAAAGTTGAGCTACACCACTGCCCTTATGTAAAAGGTCAAACTAAATAGAAAAGGGCACTTTAGTATCCTTGGTATTTTGATGACCCACCCTGTGTTCACCGTAAGCCTAAACGGTGTTGTGATGATCAGTTAGCTTATGAGAAATTATATTTTATAACTTATTATTGTCGGATATACAAGCCTGTTTAGTTTAAAGAGTTGCTATTTAGTGACCTAACATTCAATGACTATTTAGTTCTCATAATAAGATGTTTAAAGTTAATTATGTTGAATGACAAATTCGTAACGTGTTGTACTTTGTGTGTGTGTGGTTCAATTGTTGCAGGTTGACGTCGTATTACTCAAACCTTTTCTGTTTTGCTCCTTACCTTGAGTATTGTTTTGTTACGTCATACCATATCGTAAAGTTCTCGCCCTCTTGTGGGCAATATATATATATATATGTTAGTTTCGCTATAACGGGCAATATTTAAAGTAGGTTTCACAATTTAACAGAAATAAGGAGAATAGTTTGGCTTGTGAAAAGGTGTAATAAAATAATTAAACTCACCTGTGTGGATTTTTTGAGAGAAAAAGGAGACAACTATTTAAAGTTCTGGACACAACTGTGGTGACCCACAGCGTAACGTAAGTAAACTTATCACAGATTGTACAGTAAGAAATAGAGTAGAGAACAATAATTCGTCTTGTCTGTTGAATCACTGTGTGTGTGTGTGTTTCTTATAGCAAAGCCACATTGGGCTGTATGCTGAGTTTACCAAGGGAAATCGAGCCCCTGATTTTAGAATTGAATCAGCCAGAGTGGACATTTGACAAGAAAATATTTTTAGAGTTTTAGATACAAGTGTGATATCTCCTAGAGTAAACAATTTTTGCTCAAGTATTTCACTTTTTTGAATATATTATTTTAAAACAAGTGGAATGTATGCTGTTCGTTTATTATTCGACTTTATTGCTAACAAATCACAGACACCTATTGTAAAAGAATCCCAGTCCAAACATAAAACCTGACAATTACTTATAAACCCGTTGCGAGAAGGGCTTCACGCTAGTAATTTTCCCGTTTAGAAGTCAATTAAGTGAGTGAGACAAATCGCGTGTAGAGTCATATCTTGTATCGATCATTCATAATCTATTACTTGCACACGTAGCTCATTTATAGGGTTGCAGCCGATATTTGAAAAAAAATGAACGTAAAAGCAATTACACATTTGGCCTGTTTATTTATATTTTTTATTACATGAACAGTAGCATGTGTATAATGTCATATCAAGGACATAAGCCAATAACATTTTGATATATATTTATAACCATTCCAGAGACCTGCTTTGTCATTGCCCATAACGAAAATTTTCTAGTCTGTTGAAACGATATGTCAAAATCCTAATAATAATAAAAAATTCTATAGTAACAAGATGAAACATTAAATAACATTAAAGAGAATAAATTGACCTTCAATACCAGTGGCCGAAATTTTTCGGAATATCGGTCTGTTTTGTTTTTTTTCAGTTTCAAGTGTTTTTTGTATAGATGGTGTATCTTTTTTTGTTGTTGCTGTTGACCCCACAGTGGTTCACTAATATCTGTGGACTTATGTTAAAAACCAGTTTCGATACCCGTAATGTGTTCAGCACCTCTAGTTCATTGTGTAACTTTGTGCTTAACAAAAAAAAACTCTTCGTTAATAATCTATTTTAAAATTTAGTGCATGTTCAAGTAAGCTGGTACAAATAAATTCATAGTTTGATAAAAAAAATCCTTGTATAATTGTTATTCACAAAACAATAAACTGTCAACTACTCATATCACCATTATAAGAGGCCTAAGTGTAGCTCTTTGGTTTGCGGGAAGGGGAACATTGTTCATAAAAATAATCAAAACAAGCCGGCGACCACATTGTCATACACGAGTGCTCCTTTCACCTACCTCAGTATAAAGCTGAAAAGTCGTACAGTAATACATCCCTCGTCCAGTCCCGTCTTCCCTTACATCCATCATCAGAAAGAACCACCCAGAAACAACAATCTTTACCCCACCACGCACTGCACCCTCCAATTTAATCCGAACACCCAAAATTCACGGACTAATTCCATCCATGAACCAAGACAACACAAGATCCCCTGGAAACCAAGAATAAGTTAACCGTGACAGACCATAAACAACTGTAACAGTTAAGACCATTCAAACCAAGCCATATGATAGGAGAAAAGCTACCCACATCCAACTGCCTTCACAGCCCACCAACATTTCCACGGATAACATCTTCCAACGTCTCTTCCCGCCTTTCCATTACGAATCTTCCACTGACTGCCTTCTTTTTGATTCGCTAGCCTCCCAACCCACAGAGCAGATAGATACCACCGAATCCAGACCACATTGCTCTAATCAATACTTCTTCTGTTGCTCCTGACCCGGCATGGCGAGGTGGGGTAAGCCGTTCGACTCGTAATCTGAGGGTTGCGGGTTCGAACTCCCGTCGCACAAATCATGCTCGCTCTATCAGCCGTAGGGACGTTATAACGTGACGGTCAATCCCACTATTCTTTGGTAAAAAAGTAGCCCAAGAGTTGGCGGTGGGTGGTAATGATTAGCTGCCTTCCCTGTAGTCTTACACTGCAAAATTAGGGACTAGGGCAGATAGCCTTCGTGTAGCTTTGCGCGAAATTAAAAAAACAAACAAAGAATCCATAGCTCCTCCATCAGCGAAGAAGACTTGAAGCAAGATATGACCACACCTAGCTAACTACAATCCTTCAACCGCCTCCATACCAAAAAAAAAATTCCTGCTCCACTAGCCAATCAACGACAATAACTCCTACGCTTATAACTTCTCTCTTTTTCATGCCACTTCTATATCGAGCACTGGTCATTTGAGTTATTCGGCGCCTGCTTAGTGAAGGCAGGTTTTCTCGCTTCCACTCAATATCTAAGTTTCTAGAAATTAGATTTTTAGATTCCCGCCGCCACGAAGGACAGCAAAACCGATAATGGCCGTGTTTTTTAGATAAAACGAGCTCACGTATGATATATTTCATAATTTTCCGTGCATATCCCCTTACTCGAATCTCGAGAGGGGTGAAGAAAAGCAATCGCATTTCCCTCACAAGAATATAAATAAAAAAACCTGCAGTGTAAAATAAAAACTTTGGTTTGATGACTCAGTCTGTGCTGATTGGCATTGAACAGCCATAAGTTCAATCCAAGGCAGAGGTCCGACAGATGAAAGAATATATTAAAACTCTAACATCACAGATTATATTTTTAATTATTTTTCTGTTGAGAATTAAAGAGGTTGTATCGTAATAATTAACTAGAACGTTGACGAAAAGTAGATCATCGCCGATTTCACGTTAGGCCTACTTTCTGAAAACGCTCTAGTTATCGCGTTATTTGTTTCGTATGTTATTAGTTTGTATCTCAGTGTAATAGTTGGTGCATAGAGGAATGTCTGTTGTTTTATTGTGTTTATACGTAAGCAAATCAAATAAAAATCACAACATTCAAAGGAATAACGAAAAACCATGGTGTGAGCTATGTTTAGAAAATTTTAGTAGAATGATAATATATCTCCTGCTGAAAGATAATAAATATTACACACATTGAGGATTAAGAAGTCACGCTTCTGAAACTGGTATCTTTAGGTCATTTCAAGTTTGTAGGTTGTACATTATTGAAATGCCTATTGGTATAGTGTATGCATTCTCTCATATTTTTATATTTTAATTCTTTAACTACTCATTATGGATTTACAAAAAAAAAAAAGAAATGCTAAGTAGGACAAAGTTACCATTTTAGCCATGGGACAATCTTCTGATTTGTGTCAACGTATATATATAATTTTTATTTTGGCATTGGTGTCAGCGCAATTGTTAATAAAGTGCTATTAGTTTGAACTGAATAATATACATGTATAAAAAACAAAAAAAGCTTAAAGAACCTTCTCTGTCATAAATGAAAGACTTGCTAACTTAATCTTTAACAGGTTTTAAGTTACATGATATACTGTATACCACATAATATTTCAGTTTTACCAGTAGGTAAAACCTTGCATACAAGGCCATTAAAACATAACAATTTGTTGGATTGATGTTGTGGCAAATCTATACACCTAAGATGAAAATGAGTTCATTATATATAAACATTTTTAATTACCCAGTATACAATGTATTTTGTACATTGTAAGTGCACGTGATTGTGTTCAGATAATGTAAACACCCATAGGTTTTTATTGTAACATGATCTTGTTCACACATGTACTATATGTAATGTTGGCTCTTGATTGTAACAATGATGTTGCTTAAATAGGAGCCGTATGTAGGTACTAAGTGCTGCATGACTTTTAGTCATGTATGTACAGGGTGTGTGAAAAGTCAGGAACCATAGGCATTTTAACTAAGTTTACAGAAAGTGTTCCACATACTGGCCTTGTAATACAATACAAGTTTAGAAACAGTCATTTCATTATATTTTAACAGTGTGAAGATGTTCATATCATTGTCAATTGTCCACAATGCCATTCTCCCTGAACATAACCAGAAAGTTCCCTACAGTACTGTGAGTGATGTTTTTCTCTGGATGGTTTGTAATAAATTAGGCAGAAACTGTAAACTATGACCAATATTCTTTGCCACACAGCAGGATTAACTTGACCACATCATCCTTTGACAGCACCACAATCGGTCACACATATGAATTAAAAGAAAAGTTACAAGTCACTCATGTGGTTTTTGACTTTTCAGACACCCTGTACCATATGTAATGTTTACATCTGTATATTTTAAGTTCACACAACTGTTTGTAAGAGTCAGTATTGCTTACATTTTAATCACTGTTTTAGTTTGTCAATTCTTAGAGGAAACATTGATTCATTTGCAAAGAAATAAAACAAAGGAAAACAAATTTTGTATAATATCTGTGTTTGTATTCCAGATATGGGGAAGACCTGATTGTTACTCCATTTGCACAAGTTTTGCAGAGTCTGAGGAATGTTCGAAATAATTACATACGCATCACCAATGTTCCTGCAAATAAGTAAGTGTAGCTTGGGGTTTATAGGTTTCATGTACGAGGTAAAAATTAAAAGAAAAAATTTAATAGGTGGCTTTTGATGGCATGATTTACATCAGGAGAGATGTTCTAAATGTGATTAATTTTATGTATATAGAATAAAAATATAAACACACACATATTAATTTTCTTTTCTGATAAAATATAGCATGGATGTTCTTTGTAAGCACTGATCTATCCTCAAGTTTAAAATTTGTTAATTAAAGCAAAATAACCTTCAAGCAAAAATAGCATTAAAACTGATATAGCAAAGATGGAGCTGTCTTTGTACTGGCAACGTAATAAATTATACAGAAATTGTTCTATGGTGAACTCTGGTGTGCTCTGAGTTCTGATTGATTCAAAACTGGAGAAGCTGCAAATCTTTGTCCAGGGCAATATTTTACTTTCAAATAGTTCTCCATGTTTGCATGAATGTATTGGTGGACCAGTCTGCTGTGCACCAGAGGGATCTTCTCAGAGTAAGTTATGATATAACTTATGCAGCAGCTAGCTCATCCGTTAATTAACTTTGCTTTTATGACCTTGATACGTGACAACAAACTTGTTTATCTTTTGGGAAGGTGCAGTTAATGAGGTTTAAAATTTTCATCTTGCTTGGAATGTACAGTTAGTTATAGTTGTTTCAGGTTAACAGGAGGATGTATGAAACATGGTGAATTACAATTTTTGATATCCTTTACTGTGTATCTAGGTATATCTGGAGAAACTGGAATTACTTTTGTTGTTTTTATATTTACATTAAGACTTAGTTAAGCAAATAACTTGTAATATTCTAGTTTAGTGAAACTAAAGTTACATGAACACACTTCAGATTTTTTTTATTACAAAATAATATCATATTTTGATAATTGTACATCCATTTACAATGAATTCCACACTATAATGCTGCGGGTATGTTAAGTCTTTCTTATTTACATTTTGAATATCTGTGTGCATCAGTTTTCTGTACTTTACTCAACTCTGCTTGCACTAAGTGACTTGTGATAATACATAGATGATTTTAAGAAGTGAAAACTTCTCAATATGTTGTAAGTAAATAGCCTTGCACAAACCCAACTTTCTTACATAGTAAGATATTAGACTGTTACACAAATTTTTAAAGTAATCTATGATTTTCAACAACAGTCAATAAATGGGAAGTTTTTAGTGTCAAGATAGCTTTTATGAAACATTGCATAGCTGATTGTTGCCTATATTCAAATATTGTGGACAGTTATGTATATATTTGATTATTCTTAAAGAAAATCAGGACAATTTAAACCTTGACATGATTTAGTACCTACGGTTTATTTTTAAAGTAGTTTGTTTAATAATAATTAGTCATTTTATTACTTTGAAACTGATGTTAATGTGGGCACTTTTTTATTGTTTTTGTGAAATTTGACCAATTAAAAATCCTGTCTTAAGTAAGAAGAAGCTTTGAAGATCACAGATTGTTTTTATGGGAATTTATGTTCGGTGTGAGGTCTTCAAAACACCAATTCCAAAGGGTGTCATGGTACATATCACCAGCAAGCTTATTTTATAGGTTTATCCAACTTTCAGTTTGTTCCATGAGTTAAATAGTGTGACTGTTAGTTCTAATAATGCACGTGTTCCATTCAAACACGAGAAGGCCTTGAAAGGTTAACCATTATTACTGATTTGTTTCAGATCAAGACGGTCATCAGGAACATCCAGTTCACCTTCAACCTCAAACAAGTTGTCTGGTGAGATGAAAACCTGTAGAATAACTAGTGTGCATACATGTGCAGATTAACATTGGAAACGTGTAGATGTACACACATGTGTAGATTAACATTGGAAACCTGTAGATTAGTGTACATACATGTGCAGATTAACATTGGAAACGTGTAGATGTACACACATGTGTAGATTAACATTGGAAATCTGGAGACTAGAGTATATATGAGTATATTAGCAGTATAAACCTCCAGACTGGTGTAAAAGTGTATAGATTTATATATATTCAAGCTTGTAGGCTAGTTTAGATACAAGGACATTAACAGTGAAGACAGTGTAAATTTACTTTTAAATGCTGGAAACTAGTGTAGATATGTGTATATTATTAGTGAGAATGTGTGTACACGTGTGTGTGTGTGTAGATGACCATTAAAAATCTGTAGACTTCTGTATGTATGTATAGGTTAACAATGAAAAACTGTAGACCAGTGTAGATAAGAGTATATTAGCAGTGAAAACCCTTAGAGTAGTGTATATATTAGTAAATTAGTATCAGACTTGACTATATGCCAATATATTAGCAGTGAAAATCTGTAGTCTAGTGTACATACATGTAGAATAGCAGTGTAAACCTGGAGACTAGTGTAGGTTTGCAGCTAAATAACTTTTAAGTAATGTGTACACCTGCAGATTAGTAAATTCTGTAAAATATTTACAGGATCATTTGCATTAAGTTCATTTTCATTGTTGCTTTTTTAATTCGATTGATTTTTTTTACATGCTTTGTCTGATATCACAAACCAAATTATATCGTACTCTAACATGAAATGTGTGATACATGTTTGGATATCATTTAAATTAAAGATAGCTGTAGTTGTTAAACTACTTTCAAAATTAAAATTTTGACCATGGATTTCATATCATTATATCCCGTAATACCTGATTAATCTAGAAAGCAAAGATCAGAATTGTGACGTACAACATTATTTTCGTAAGCCAACTGTTGAGAGTATCTAGTTCACTGTAGTTCTAAAGAAGTAGCTATTACAGTAACAGGACAGTTTTTACTTCCTATTAACTTACAATGATCTGTTCACATGGAGAAAAAGCTTTTTTTTTGTATTAAGCATAAAGATTAGCCTGTAAAGTACATGTGTGGTGAATAGAAGGCCATGGGTACTAGGATGTATTGAGGGTGTGGCAGCACTCCCTTCCTTACAGTTCCAAATCTCCCTGGCAGTCATTTAGGTTTAAAATCTTGCACACCCTGGGGGTTTGCATGACAACCTGGGGTGCTTAGAAACTTTTTTTCTCTTCAACCCTGCATATTTTGTATAGTTGAGTGTTACAGTTGTATTGTGGGTTTGGCACCTGGCGAGCTTGATGTAGGTCACGTGTCGAGAAGAGCTGGGAAGCATGGTTTGGAGAGACCAGAACTCAAAGTGCAGACCTGTGGACAATGAACCCAGCGATCTCGAGATATGAAGTTTGAGCAGTAAGTCTAGTAATGTAGTTTGAAGGAGAGAGGGTGAAGGTAGCTGGATAAGACTAAAAGATAGGCATAAGTAATACTCTGAACTGGTGTACTTGGTCACAGCCTTAGTCCCTTCAGAGATGGCATATTTGGCCAACTCTCTAGTCAAAATCCAGGATGAAATGAGGGTGTGGCAGCACTTCCTTCCTTGATGTGGTTCCTGTTGCTTATAGGGACTACAGTTTTGTTACCTGATTTTCAGCATCTCCACAAAAATAAACTGTTTCAGCATCAGTGAATGAATATTGTGGTATTCAGGTCGTTTGGTTACTGTTGGGTTTGATATAAGATTATAATGTTGTGTAGAGTGGTGGGTATTTATATATGTAAAAAACAAGAACCATTCATTTAATAAAATATATTCATCCTAAATAGAGGGTTAAAACAGTTAATATGCAGGTTAAAAATACTTCTCTAAAATATTTTTTATAATTCTTAATGATAAATTGGTTGATTTGATAATGTTATATATAAAAGGAGATATATTTACCACTGTTATTTATTGACAAAACCCTGAAATTATGTTATATCAAATGTTTCAGAATACAATGTTTTGATGGGAACAGAACAAGAATTAACATTTTGTTTTAAACTCCTTAAGAAATAATTTTAGATGGACAGTATTTACATATGGCAGTGGACACACTGGATGAACTGGACTGGTGTCTGGATCAGTTGGAAACAATCCAGTCTCACAGATCTGTTGGAGACATGGCATCAAGCAAGGTTCGTAAAACACAAGAGATATGAAATACACACACACACATTCATGTTGCTACATGTTGAAACTGAGGATAAAATATAATTAATTTGAGATTTTCTAATCTGGTTTGGTTTGTTTTGTTTTGAATTTTGTGCAAAGCTACACAAGGGCTATCTCTGCTAGCTGCCCCTAATTTAGTAGTGTAAGACTAAAAGGAAGTCTTCACCACCAGCTAGTCATCACCACCCACCATTAACTCTTGGACTACTCTTTTACCAACGAAAAGTGGGGTTGACCATAACATTATAACACCCCCATGGTTGAAAGGGCGAGTATGTTTGGTGTGACGGGGATTTGAACACGAGACGCCATGCTGTGAATTATTTAATGAATTAATCAGGTATATTTTCTTAAAAAATACACTTGATTATTATTGTAATTTTTAAAAATAAATGTATCTTATTTACAAATTATTATGTATCTTAATATTTACATATTTTGTCAGAATGAATATAAGTAGTTCACTGAATCTTTATATATATATATAAAGCACAAACATATGTGTGTCTGTCTGTGTGTCCATTATCTAACTACAACTTCATTACTGAGCCAAGCTCAACCAAACCTTGTGGGATGACAGGTTAAAACAACCCCTCTATCCCCTGTTATTGCTGTTATTGAGCATTTATTAACTTTGACGTAAGCTAACGTTAACTATGTTTACAGATGGTGCTCCAACCATACACAAAAAAAATATTAAATTTTCTATACCACAACTTATACGGACATGGTGGTAGGTCACAGAAACATCTCATTTATCTCAGAGAGTGAACTAACACTTTCCATGAAACAGTGCAATAAAAACATATGACTGCCACTATTGCAATGATGCATAAAGTCAGCTTATGTTCTGCTCCAATAGCCACCATAAGGCTGATATGAAGAGCCATTTCTTTGGTTATACTCACTTTCTACTGTACCAGGCGACTTCTAAACTTCAGCCCGTAAGGTATGTCTGCAGCCAATGACTGTCAATTAATTAGTCATATGAAACACTATGGAAGGACATAAGTTGTGTGTTGAAAGAAGGTAACAGAAAACACCACTACTTTGATGTAACCTCATAATACAAAGTCATTCTGACCATTACAAGTGTATACCATGTTTGAAATATATACATATTGAGTTTTTATACCTTATACAGTGTTTGGTGAGGTAATAATGAATAGTGTAATAATATGTTATGTTATAAATGAATCATTTTTTATATTCATCATAGCATCTAACTCCATAGTTTTGTAAGTTCATAACCTGGACAAACGATGAATACATCATTTTGTCTTACATACAACACTTATCTTGAAAATTGTAAGATATTAAGGACCCTGAACTTGTTTTCTCTGTCTTCTGTAGAGACCCTGAACTTGTAATCTCTGCCTTATGTAGAGACCCTGAATTTGTTAACCCTGTCTTAAGTAAAGACCCAGAAATTATTTTCTCTTTCTTATGTAGAGACCCTGAACTTATTTTCTCTGTCTTCTATGGAGAACCTGAACTTGTTTTCTCTCTCTTATGTAGAGACCTTGAACTTGTTTTCTCTTTCTTATGTAGAGACCCTGAACTTGTTTTCTCTGTCTTATGTAGAGACCCTGAACTTGTTTTCTATGTCTTATGTTGAGACCTTGAACTTGTCATCTCTGTCTTATGTAGAGACCCTGAACTTGTTTTCTCTGTCTTCTATGGAGAACCTGAACTTGTTTTCTCTCTCTTATGTAGAGACCCTGAACTTGTCATCTCTGTCTTATGTAGAGACCCTGAACTTGTTTTCTCTGTCTTATGTAGAGACCATGGACTTGTTATCTCTGTCTTATGTAGAGACCCTGAACTTGTAATCTCTGTCTTATGTAGAGACCCTGAACTTGTCATCTCTGTCTTATGTAGAGACCCTGAACTTGTTTTCTCTCTCTTATGTAGAGACCTTGAACTTGTTTTCTCTCTCTTATGTAGAGACCTTGAACTTGTTTTCCCTGTCTTATGTAGAGACCCTGAACTTGTTTTCCCTGTCTTATGTAGAGACCCTGAACTTGTTTTCTATGTCTTATGTTGAGACCTTGAACTTGTCATCTCTGTCTTATGTAGAGACCCTAAACTTGTTTTCTCTGTCTTATGTAGAGACCATGGACTTGTTATCTCTGTCTTATGTAGAGACCCTGAACTTGTAATCTCTGTCTTATGTAGAGACCCTGAACTTGTCATCTCTGTCTTATGTAGAGACCCTGAACTTGTTTTCTCTCTCTTATGTAGAGACCTTGAACTTGTTTTCCCTGTCTTATGTAGAGACCCTGAACTTGTTTTCCCTGTCTTATGTAGAGACCCTGAACTTGTTTTCTATGTCTTCTATGGAGAACCTGAACTTGTTTTCTATGTCTTATGTTGAGACCTTGAACTTGTCATCTCTGTCTTATGTAGAGACCCTGAACTTGTAATCTCTGTCTTATGTAGAGACTCTGAACTTGTCATCTCTGTCTTATGTAGAGACCCTGAGCTTGTTTTCTCTGTCTTATGTAGAGACCATGGACTTGTTATCTCTGTCTTATGTAGAGACCCTGAACTTGTAATCTCTGTCTTATGTAGAGACCCTGAACTTGTCATCTCTGTCTTATGTAGAGACCATGGACTTGTTATCTCTGTCTTATGTAGAGACTCTGAACTTGTAATCTCTGTCTTATGTAGAGACCCTGAACTTGTCATCTCTGTCTTATGTAGAGACCCTGAACTTGTTTTCTCTCTCTTATGTAGAGACCCTGAACTTGTTTTCCCTGTCTTATGTAGAGACCCTGAACTTGTTTTCTCTCTCTTATGTAGAGACCTTGAACTTGTTTTCTCTGTCTTCTATGGAGAACCTGAACTTGTTTTCTCTCTCTTATGTAGAGACCCTGAACTTGTCATCTCTGTCTTATGTAGAGACCATGGACTTGTTATCTCTGTCTTATGTAGAGACTCTGAACTTGTAATCTCTGTCTTATGTAGAGACCCTGAACTTGTCATCTCTGTCTTATGTAGAGACCCTGAACTTGTTTTCTCTCTCTTATGTAGAGACCCTGAACTTGTTTTCCCTGTCTTATGTAGAGACCCTGAACTTGTTTTCTCTCTCTTATGTAGAGACCTTGAACTTGTTTTCTCTGTCTTCTATGGAGAACCTGAACTTGTTTTCTCTCTCTTATGTAGAGACCTTGAACTTGTTTTCCCTGTCTTATGTAGAGACCCTGAACTTGTTTTCTATGTCTTATGTTGAGACCTTGAACTTGTCATCTCTGTCTTATGTAGAGACCCTGAACTTGTTTTCTCTGTCTTATGTAGAGACCATGGACTTGTTATCTCTGTCTTATGTAGAGACTCTGAACTTGTAATCTCTGTCTTATGTAGAGACCCTGAACTTGTCATCTCTGTCTTATGTAGAGACCCTGAACTTGTTTTCTCTCTCTTATGTAGAGACCCTGAACTTGTTTTCTCTGTCTTATGTAGAGACCCTGAACTTGTTTTCTCTGTCTTCTATGGAGAACCTGAACTTGTTTTCTCTCTCTTATGTAGAGACCCTGAACTTGTAATCTCTGTCTTATGTAGAGACCCTGAACTTGTTTTCTCTGTCTTCTATGGAGAACCTGAACTTGTAATCTCTGTCTTATGTAGAGACCATGGACTTGTTATCTCTGTCTTATGTAGAGACCCTGAACTTGTCATCTCTGTCTTATGTAGAGACCCTGAACTTGTTTTCTCTGTCTTATGTAGAGACCATGGACTTGTTATCTCTGTCTTATGTAGAGACCCTGAACTTGTAATCTCTGTCTTATGTAGAGACCCTGAACTTGTCATCTCTGTCTTATGTAGAGACCCTGAACTTGTAATCTCTGTCTTATGTAGAGACCCTGAACTTGTCATCTCTGTCTTATGTAGAGACCCTGAACTTGTCATCTCTCTCTTATGTAGAGACCCTGAACTTGTCATCTCTCTCTTATGTAGAGACCCTGAACTTGTCATCTCTGTTTTATGTAGAGACCCTGAACTTGTAATCTCTGTCTTATGTAGAGACGATGGACTTGTCATCTCTGTCTTATGTAGAGACCCTGAACTTGTTTTCTCTCTCTTATGTAGAGACCCTGAACTTGTCATCTCTGTCTTATGTAGAGACCCTGAACTTGTCATCTCTGTCTTATGTAGAGACCCTGAACTTGTCATCTCTGTCTTATGTAGAGACCCTGAACTTGTTTTATTCATCTTCTGTAAGGACCCTCAAAGTGTAAAATTTATTTAAATCAAAACTTTACTTGATAGCTATAAACAAAACCAAAGTAAGTTCTTTTATTACGTGTATAATATTTCAGTGACTGGTTTGGCCAACTGTGAAGTTTGCAACCACAACATCCTATATTATGTTAAAACTTGGATCACAGGAAACTTAAACCTAGGGCCTTTGCTTTACATTAAACATCTTATGTTTTAATATATTAATGTATTATTTCAAAAGAAGTCTGCTAGAATATGTTGGTCTTGTTTACATGTGACATGTGTGCCTTTACCAATCACAAAGTGCTTCAGCTGTTCTAAATTGGAAAGGAATAATGCATTTATGAAAGTATTAAGTTATTTTGAAATATGTAAGTAGCTTGTTTGTGTAATAATTGACAAAATTATTTGGAGAGGTGATATTTGTAAGGATGTGTAATCTCAGAAATAAAAATTCATCATATACAAGTGTACATGCAACCTTAAGTTTCAAAGCTTCAAGATTATCTAACCATATGATACAGATTTTTTATAGAGGATGTTGGTATCTTCCTCTCGAGTGGCTCAGTTGTAAGCTTGAAGACGTGAACTGGTCACAGTGCAGCTAGCTTGTTGTGTAACTTTATGCTTAGTAACAAAACAAACAGGTTGAAATAATTTCAGCAATTTTTTTTAAACTGATTTATTAAAATTTTCATTTTGAATCACTTTTGTAGTTCAAGCGAATGCTGAACAAAGAATTATCAAGCCACTTCTCAGAGTCAAAGTCAGGCCATCAAATCTCAGAATTCATCTGCAGTACTTTTCTAGGTAAAATAAGGCTTATTATTTGTGTTAGTTCATCTATAGAATTTAGTGAAGGGTGCCTTCATTGTAAAAAAATATTAATAGGCAAAATATACAATAAGTTGTAAATTTTGCACTTTTTACTCCATTAACTGTTTTGTTAATTAATGTGAGACATCCATTATGGGAATCATTAGAATAACTTAGAAAAAAAGTAAAGGTTATATATAAAAATAGTGTTATATAATTTCTTTTATAATGTACATTTAGAAAGCAAACTACAAAGAGAATTGTTTTTGTGTGGTATACAACTCCTACATTTTGATGTCCTTAACAAACCTGCTCGTTTTTTATGCAGAGATGTTTGTTGATGTTTAAAATTTCTTCATTGTGTTCTGTTATTTACAATGAATATTGCATATTTTCGTAATTGTCATATCTATAAATGAACAATGATAAAAATAATGTCAAACACTTGTTCTTAAAACGACAATATTCTCAGTATATGTACATATACATGTACAATAATTTATAAAAAATATTTAGAAATGCATCTTGTTGAATTCCTATACAATATGTTTAATTTCAAGCATAATTGTAACATAAAGAGTGCTTCAAAATGTATCTGAGAATGGCTGGTATGGGTATCAACACTTTTATTGACAAGCAGAGAACAACGTTTAGACCTTTGTAGGTCGTCTGCAGGCTAGCAAGAAAGAGTGATTCAACTAGACTGTTTCTTCAGGTTAGCTACACTTAGTGAAGGTGCTCATTTGACATTTAAATACAGTCTTGTTTGATGGTACACAGTATGTTGGCATTTCACGAAAAGTTTAGAGAAGGGTGTGTTTTCTAATTAAGATAACTTAATTTGAATATACGTTAGCTTTAAAAGCTTTAAGTCTAGAAAAAACAAGAATGTGCAAAAATATGAAATAAAAGGATTTATGAATAATATGTAATTATAAAGCTGACATAAATATGGATTTGAAATGCATAAGAATTACATAATAAATATTATTAAACTTTCTACAATATCAGTTCCAATATTCTTTGTTTAAAAGTTTAAACATTTAGTAGTCAATTTATTTTTTAAAATACCAACTAAAAATTTGAAATATGAAATTCAGTTTTTAATGACTTGTCAGAAAATATGAAGAATATCCAAAGAGATTGTTTGTTTGTTTGTTTTCGTTTCTATTTATAATTTTGCGCAAAACTACTTGAGGGCTATCTGTGCTAGCCGTCCCTAATTTAGCAATGTAAGACTAGAGGTAAGGCAGCTAGTCATCACCACCCACTGCCAACTCTTGGGCTACTCTTTTACCAACGATTTGTGGGATTGACTGTCACAGTATAATGCCCCCACGTTCTGAAAGGGCGAGCATGTTTGGTGTGACATGGATTTGAACCCGCTATCATTGAATTAGAGCCGAGTGCCTTAACCACCTGGCCAATTCAAAGAGCTACTTATAAACAGTGTTTTATGCAGAATTACTCAGATATTTGGAATGATTCTAATTTGTTGATGAAATGAACTTTAGGATTTATCAAAATAGGATTTTGTTTTTGATAATGTTAAATATGCCAATCTTCTTACACCTCTTCTCTTTATTATTCTGCATTCTGTACATTGTTTATTATGTTAGATTTTTCAGTTGTTTTACAAAGTGTTTTGTTTTGGATATGGTAAGTAGTTCTACATGCATGTGTGCATGTCATATGTCAATTAAACGTAACTGATTGTTCTTTTCATGTGTTTAAAAGTACAGATTTTACTAACTTCAGTTTATTGTTTACAGAGAAACAACAAGATTTGGATCTAACAAACTACAGATCCGAGGATGGGCACTATCCACAAGCTAATAAAGGTCGTTACAAACCTGGTCAAACAATGTCCCAGATTTCAGGAGTGAAGAAACCTCTGTGTCATACAAATAGCTTGGCCAAACTCCCAAAACATGGAGTGGATACTTTGATGGAAGAAGAGCTAGGACAGGTAAGTTAGTGAAGAAAACTGGTTATAATTTATTGTACATGTTTTATGTATATATCCTGACTAAATATTAACTTGTGAAACTGGTTATTATGTTATTGTACACATGTTTTATGTATATATCCTGACTAAATATTAACTTGTGAAACTGGTTATTATGTTATTGTACATGTTTTATGTATATATCCTGACTAAATATTAACTTGTGAAACTGGTTATTATGTTATTGTACATGTTTTATGTATATATCCTGACTAAATATTAACTTGTGAAACTGGTTATTATGTTATTGTACACGTGTTTTATGTATATATCCTGACTAAATATTAACTTGTGAAACTGGTTATTATGTTATTGTACACGTTTTATGTATATATCCTGACTAAATATTAACTTGTGAAACTGGTTATTATGTTATTGTACATGTTTTATGTATATATCCTGACTAAATATTAACTTGTGAAACTGGTTATTATGTTATTGTACACGTTTTATGTATATATCCTGACTAAATATTAACTTGTGAAACTGGTTATTATGTTATTGTACACAACATGTTTTATGTATATATCCTGACTAAATATTAACTTGTGAAACTGGTTTGTGTTATTTTGAATTTCATTTTTACATTCAATTGTTGCAGAATTAGAATATCTAATAAACTACAGTAGTTGCACAACACTGTTTAGGAGAAAACGTAACTAAAATCATTAAAAGTTGAGATATTTATGAAATCCAATGTCAAACTTAGGATTTAAGATCATGTTTGAATAGACTATATTGAGTACGTACTATACTAAAAACATATACTTTTATATATTTTTCTGTTATCTAATAAAAGATTTAATAAATTAATAACATTTTCAAGGGGGTCCACTTTTTTATCTGCCCCTGTATATGTTTTACTTTTGTAATTAAAATAAGTTCAAATTTAGAATGTCAAAATCATTGTAGCGAACGTAAACCCATACACTTTTGTTATAATGTAAGTTATTCGTATTAGGAATGCCTCCTTTGTTGAGATTTCATGATGAGGGTTAGTTAGTTATTTTAGCAAAGTGTTTATCTATTCCATCTGTTCTTCTGTGTTACGAATCTTTATGAGATGATAAAAACAATATGTAAACATGACCACTGTTTGCAAGACAGCTTGGTTTACAAGCAGAATATCTGATGTGATAAGCCTTCTAAGTCTTGTTGTTATGACATATTCCTTGTTTCACCACGTCTTTGTGTACAGACCAGCACATGGTGTTTGTGCACTTCTAGCCAGAGGAAATGTGTGATAGTCATATTATTTCTGGTGGTTTTTTTCTTCCTTGTGTTTGTTTAAAGCTTCATTGAATGTGTAAGTTAAAAGTGTAATAGTTAAGTAATAGTGATTTTGTATATCTTAAGTTTGATTCTAAAGGTCAGTAAACTTTGTTTCTTTAATGCAGTAAACAACTATTCAGGCTAATGGCTCAAGTTGTTGTGAAAAAAGATTTGATTTTTTTGTATGTTAAAAATATAGTAACTATGTTTGATGTTTGTGTGTTTAAACAACATGAACATTAGGCCTACTAGCTGCTATGTAAGTCAACAGAAGAACTATCAGTCATTCTGTGGCAACATATTTTATATAGAAGTGGTGTTTGTAAGTAAACTGTCTTCCTGACAGACATCAGACAGGCAAACACACTAGTAACAGTAGATTCAATCAACAAATAAGGAGAGTGTTCTGTAGTTGATAACATGAATCAATTTTAAATTCTGTGAGGAAACAAATAGATTAGGTATATTTAATTGGTGGTGAAAACAATGTTACTTAGGCACAACTTAAAAAAACGTTTTCTGCATCCACGTAGAAAAGTGCACATTACTCTCTACAGGATCAGTAAATGGCTCACCAGCTTTGTGTTTTTCAAGACGAATCTCTGCTGAACCAGTTGTGATGAAATCCAAGTAGAACTGAACAAAGAAACTGTGTGTGTGGATTTAAACATTGCTTTCTTTGTCGTGTGGATGATGTCACCTGTTTCTCAAGAACATCGGTCATCTACAAGTATTAGGCAATGCCATGGTTTGGTCAGCTAAGGATATTCCAGTTTTAAATAGTTTGACCCAGGCTTAAGATATAGCTCTAAAATATCCTTGAGGATAGAGGATGTCATCTAACAAAAGAACAAAAGGCTGAAGAAATTACAAAGGATAATTTTAGACACCATGAGCCATGTGTTGCTGTTATGACAGTGCAGAAATGAAATAATTCTATGCTACTATAGAATGCAATGGAACGTGATATGCCCCTGCATACCATCTGAAAACTGTATAGACCCAACTGAGATGGTATTAAAATGTCATGAAACAAGTTTCACCTTAATCATCCCAAAATAGATTAATTTACCTTGGACATTTAATCTATCTTGATTAAATATAAGACTATTAGTGCAGTATCTCATTTCAAGCTCAGTTAAATGAAACATGTAACTCAGTGTTTTAAAATTAAAATTTTATCATACAGATCACTGTTGAAAATGTGTTAAGGTGCTGTAATTGAGGATAGTGATTTTAAATATATTTTTAACTTTGTCGTATTTTTCATGTAGCAACTGGAACATGTGGATAAATGGGGTGTGGATGTCTTCAAGATAGGAGAGTACTCAAATAACCGACCTCTAACTGCAGTTACGTATACAATATGGATGGTTAGTAACCTCTTATTCTTGTAATCAGTTATGATATTTTGCATTTATAACAGCTATTAACATTATTTGTATTCTATTATGAATAGTTTTAACTGTTCATTACCCACTATTTTTCACCTTGTTCAGTTTTTATTAAATTCTGAAAAGTGATTTTACTTTATAACTTGGATATAATGTCTAAATGTATTATAACACTTTAACAATTGTAATTTTATCAGCTTTCAACACAAAATAGTTATTGATTTACCATATAAATTAACTTATAGGTTAATCTTACAGGGGTCTTTCATGGTATCACTAACAGGTTAGTATATTTGAAGTGTTGTATCTGTGCATTTCCTCAAAGTCTTTGATGTAATTTCATACTGTTTTTCTAGAAGCTGTGCCCAGAGGCTTTCTTTTAGTACACTATGTAGTTTTGTTAAGCAAAACTACATTATTTTTGTACTGTGGGGTTAAGGTGTGGAACTTGTGATGACAATTCTATTTGCTGCAGATCTGCTGAACTTTCTTTGCTAAATAAGCTTGAAAATGTGCTAAGGGTCATTATCTTCATGAATTATGGAATTCTTCCCAATCAGTTTCTTTTCAGCAGAGAAGATGGATTAATATGCTGTGGTGATCCATGATTCCATCAATTTTGTGAAGATGGCAAACATAGCACCCAAAACCACTGTTTAGCCTCTTGCATGCCTTGACCATTGCCATAAGACACTCCTTCTGCAATCTCTCATTGGCTCTTAGCCAAACATGTACATGCTGGTTGGAGTCAGACAGTTTAAATTTAGACTAATCTATCCAAAGCACCATGTGCCAATGCCGCAAAGACCTGGATGTATATTTTTTTGCAAAAGCTTGTCTCTTTGTGCCTTAAGGACTTTGTTGCTACTCTAGTCTTTCCCAAAGGAAGTATTTCTGCAGCATCCTTGCTCAAGCATGATATAAAGTTTCCTCAAAGGATGTTAATCTTCTGTCTGTATTTGATCTGTTACTTGCTGTACTGGACAAAGTACTTGAAATATCATTCCCTACATGTTGGAGAAGGAGTTAAGACGGTACTGTTTGTAGTTGTCATTCACATGATCCCATTCAGCTGATGTACAACTGAAAATGTGATTTCAACTTTTGTATTTTTTTGAAGAACTTTGGTCACAGTTACAGTTTGAACTTTTTGTGTTGACAAAGTAGATACTTCGGGAAGTTCAGTTCCTACTGGCTTCAGAGAATGTGGAGTTCCAGACAGCCAGATATGACATAAAATTAACTAACTTTCATGTGATTCTACTATAACCTTTGGTTGTAACTTACATTATTACCTCACGTTATTAACTACATTCATTTATCCCAGATAATGTGCAACTTGCATATGATATGTGGCTTTTCCAAAATTCATTATAAAACAGAGTTCATTTTAAAACCTTTTGTTTTTATTTAAGACATTCATCTTAGTTGGTGAAAACCACATTCAAAATTGAGATGGCCATCTTATCCGACTTTTCCCTATCTGCATGAAAAATTCAGAATATGAAAATATTACATTTCTTTCATTGGTGATGACGAGAAACCCACCTCAAGTGAAGATATATCACAGGACGGCTGGTATGGGTATTAACACTTTTACTAATAAATCAGTTAATAGCAATACCAGCCATCCTGTGATATATTTCTTTCATTGATAAATTTGAAGAAACTGAAAGCAATATTGGAATTAGTTGTATTTATATCTTAAACGATTTTTAAATAATTTACTGCTCAAAATCATGTGCAATTTTGTGTTGATTTTCTCTTACAGTTTTGAATCAGTTAAATGTGTAGTGTATTAAAAACATAAAGTGAGAAAATAGATTACATTTCTTTCCAACATTTTAAACTACAATAGTTTTACGTCATACTTACAGCCGCAAGAAGTCAAGACTGCAGGAGCTTTACTCAACTAACACACTGTTGTTGATTCATTTTCTTTAACACATTGAATGGTTCATGGAAAATGTGGTTAATAAATTTGCTTAAAAACTAAAACTACAACTTTTTTTTTTTTTTCTAGAATAGGGAGATCCTAAAAACATTTGATATTCCTTCTAAGACAGCTATTAATTACCTCATGACATTGGAAGATCATTACCTTAAGATACCATACCACAACAGTTCTCACGCTAGTGATGTTACCCAATGTGTTCATGTTCTTCTTTTTTCTCCAGCTCTTGATGTAAGTTCTCTCACTGTATTTTTTATTCAATAAATTACAGGATATCTTGTTAGAAAATGCTAAGCATCGTAAACGGAATAAACAGTTGCAGATGGATTAGACAGTTTTAAGCGATTGGTTTTGGGTTTATGTCCAAAGGAAGTTTTTTTTTTTACTTTAAGTTTAACTTTAGCAAATAACAAATAAAGCAAAAAAATTACCAAAAGCAAGTCTAATTTAATTCAAAACACATAAATTAAATAATACTGAAAATGAAACAAAAAATTAAAAACTTTTGTGTACAAATGAACTCTTGTTTTGAGTGTGCAAATATTAATCTTTTTATTTTGTTTGTCTGGATGGTTTGTTTGTAAAGTAGTACATAGTTATCTTTTGATTTTGTTTGTCTGAATGATTTGTTTGTTAGGAGACACATTTTTGTTTTTTATTTGGTATGCTTAGGTGGTTTGTTTGTTAGGAGACACATTTTTATTTTTTATTTGGTATGCTTAGGTGGTTTGTTTGTTAAGTGGCACATATTCATTTTTTTATTTTGTTTGTCTGGATGATTAATTTGTTAGGTGGCACATGTTCATTTTTAGACTTGGTTTGTTTTGATGGTTTATTTATTAATAGACACATTTATATTTTCATGTGGTTTGTTTAGCTCGTTTGTTTATTAAGTGGTGTGTCTTTTTTCTTTGATTGGGTTTGTGTTGTTTGTGAAGTGGAACACTTTCATTTTTTCACTTATATTTTTCTTGATGGTTTATTTGTTAAATGGCACATCTTCATTCTTTGACTTGGTTTGTGTTGTTTGTTAAGTGGAACACTTTCATCTTTTGATTTGCTTTGTCTTGATAGTTTATTTGTTAAGTGGCACATCTTCATTCTTTGACTTGGTTTATGTTGTTTGTGAAGTGGAACAATTTCATGTTTTGATTTGGTTTGTCTTGATAGTTTATTTGTTAAGAGGCACATCTTCATTCTTTGACTTGATTTGTGTTGTTTGTTAAGTGGAATATTTTAATCTTTTGATTTGGTTTGTCTAGGCTTTGTGGAAAGGACAGTTAATGCGTGAATATATTTAAGATAATTATGTTTCAAATAATGATATTTTGAATATCTTTTATTTTGTGTTCCTGTATGACACAGAAACTTTACCTATGTATTTTTTGAATAATAACATTCTGACTAAAATAATAAATAATTCATAATACAAGAAATGTTTTTTCATGCAACTTCCATCTAACTTGTATATGGTTGTCTTACTTATTGTAACACAGAAAGGTTATTATTGATTATGCATTAAATATATTTCATCTACGAACTTTGAATCAAAGTACTGCAGATAAGACGTATCTTATGATATGACTTTTATATGCAACAATCATCTATTAATGTATATTTAAAAAAATACCTTAAAGTCACTGTAATTGGTAACTAAAGAAAATAAAGTAAATTAACTTAGCTGGTTCGATCTTATAAAACAGAATATCATGATATTGAACTGAATCAAATGAAATAAACTGGCACATCGATTTTTTGGTTATGAAGAATTCTGAGGTTAGCTTGTTAAATTTTTCAGTCAGTTTTCACGGACTTGGAAATTTTTGCTGCACTGTTTGCAGCAGCTATTCATGACGTTGACCATCCTGGAGTTACAAACCAGTACTTAGTCAATTCTAGTAAGTACTCTAGTGTAAAAAAGAACACCATTTGCATTTCACAGTCTGTGCTTGGCATAAGAAAATGTCTGGGGCTGGCTATTGAAATGAATTATGGTTTTTAATAAATTCACTAATATTTTCAGTTTTGAAACTATTTATTCTGTATACAGATGTCTTTACTGTTTTAAATCTCTTGATCTAGTGGCATGTTACAATAATTTCTTTATTGAGATAGAAAGAAAACTGTTAGAAGGTTTCTTCCTAATACAGCATTATACTGTAATTGTACTCATGAATTCCATTTTACAGACATAAATGGTTAGATATTATTGAGAGTACTCGAATTTAAAAACTAAAGTGAATGTAAGTAAAGAGCAGAAAAAAGTGCACTTACTATCTGATATACTATAGTTATCTATTGATAAGCCTGAACTACAAAAATGAAACCTGCAATCGCTCATCAAGGAAATGGAGTTATCATGTTTGCAAGTGCAATTATAATAATTATAATTATAAGGACCCAAAGCCATTAATCTGTAGCACACCTACAGAAATATAACATTCCTTGTGGAAATATCAGATCTGCAACAGTACAATATTATATTATCAGATTGTATATTTTAAATGGTAATATGATGCAGTAGATAAGTTATTAAGGATGATGGAAAGCTAATGGTGAGACGTCTGGAGTAAGTTTCTAATTTATATTATAGAACTTCTTAACTGCAGATAAGATGTTATTAGAAATTTTAAAATTTAAAGAATTACTTGACATTTCAGTGTTCCAATGCCAGATATTTGTGACTTTATTTTGAATACAAAAGCAGAGCCAGGTGACAGTAATTAGCTTGAAAAACTGTTCTATTGTTTTATTGCTTGTAATACCAAAGACTAAACTGTGTTTCTTTAAACCAAACTAGAAAATTAATCTCACAGTATTCTTAGTTGTAGTTGCATATTTCAAAGCAATATTGTGAGAAAAAACGTATTTAAGTTTCTCTTAGCCATTGGAAGATAAATTTAACCAGATTTATGTTATCAATATTGCAAAATAATGAAATTCAATATCACTTCTTCTGTTTTAGTAATGTAGTTTATTAATTCATAGAAGGGATAAAAGCATGTAAGGATATAGAATTTTGTTTCTGACAACCCTCAATGTAGACTCTTAGCAAAGCAGTTTAGGGTAATGGTTGAGAATCATAGTAGATTTTGAGAATTTTCTTCCTGTATTCCACACATCCTAGGTCTTGCATTTGCATGGTGGTACTGCATGATGCCAGATCTTGCATGATGGTACTACATGATGCCAGATCTTGCATGTCTGTACCATATGAGGACATATATTCTTAAGTTTAATACTATTTCAAGTATTTAAATATCCATTTCAAAACCAGAAGCCCCCTAGTGGCTCAGCAGTATATCTGCAGACTTACAATGCTAAAATCTGGGTTTCGATACCTGTGGTGGGCAGAGCACAGATAGCCCATTGTGTAGCTTTGTGCTTAATTAAAGAAAAACAACAAATAGAACCAGAAATTCGTTTATTTCATTCATTCATGATAACCGTTAGTATACAACTTTTACACTGTATATGATTAGTTACCTTCTTTTTTGTTTATTACAAAATGAGCCTTCAGTGTTTTCACAAAAGACCCCTGCCAATCACACTTTGTGCAGATACATGTATATTTTTATTTTCTGTGGTAGGTTCTGAGTTGGCCATCATGTACAATGATGAATCTGTTCTCGAAAATCACTCCTTGGCAGTTGCTTTCAAAATTCTTCAGGATGAAAACTGTAACATTTTTGTAAACCTTAACAAAAAACAGAGGCAGACACTTCGTAAGATTGCCATTGATATGGTAAGTTTAATTTGATCATTTTTATTGTTTTGCCATTCAGACGGGAACTCGAAACCAGTATGGCTATCTTTAATAATAATGTTAGTTTAAAGGGTTTCATTATGTATCTACCTCTTATATAAAAATATACTCTCATAAGTAGTGTTAATTTTACTTATATAGAGTTAACATAATAATCAATTTTATAATAAATTTCTTGGATAGAAACGATTATAGACACCAGGCAGTTGTAGTATTAGACATTTATAAGTCTCACAATTCATGACAATCGTAAGTATTTTTTACCGATGATATCTGAACATATATATTTTGTGTGATAAAACCAAGCTGAAGATATGTATTTTCAGTGACAAAACCAAGCAACATACATGAAAATAATACTGACTACACTGACTTGATAAATATTTATGATAAACACAAAGGTCTATAAAGTAACTACTCCAAAAGATAGTTGTTTAATTTTAAGTTTCTTCTGCATAGATAACACTTGAATTGCAGAACCAAAAACTGCATGGGTTCTTTTTGTAGTATAAAGCAATTAAAAATTAAATAATTATGCAATTTTAAGTAAACTACTTTCTTGATTCTTGTGTTATGAAACTAAGTATTAAACTGTGTTGTTAAAAATCTGTGTATTCTTCTCATACTGACCATTGTGTTATGAAACTAAGTATTAAACTGTGTTGTTAAAACTGTACATTCTTCTCATACTGACCATTGTGTTATGAAACTAAGTATTAAACTGTGTTGTTAAAACTGTACATTCTTCTCATACTGACCATTGTGTTATGAAACTAAGTATTAAACTGTGTTGTTAAAACTGTACATTCTTCTCATACTGACCATTGTGTTATGAAACTAAGTATTAAACTGTGTTGTTAAAACTGTATAGTCATCTCATACTGACTCTTGTGTTATGAAACTAAGTATTAAACTGTGTTGTTAAAACTGTATATTCTTCTCATACTGACTCTTGTGTTATGAAACTAAGTATTAAACTGTGTTGTTAAAACTGTACATTCTTCTCATACTGACCATTGTGTTATGAAACTAAGTATTAAACTGTGTTGTTAAAACTGTACATTCTTCTCATACTGACCATTGTGTTATGAAACTAAGTATTAAACTGTGTTGTTAAAACTGTACATTCTTCTCATACTGACCATTGTGTTATGAAACTAAGTATTAATCTGTGTTGTTAAAACTGTACATTCTTCTCATACTGACCATTGTGTTATGAAACTAAGTATTAAACTGTGTTGTTAAAACTGTACATTCTTCTCATACTGACCATTGTGTTATGAAACTAAGTATTAAACTGTGTTGTTAAAACTGTATAGTCATCTCATACTGACTCTTGTGTTATGAAACTAAGTATTAAACTGTTGTTAAAACTGTACATTCTTCTCATACTGATCCTTGTGTTATGAAACTAAGTATTAAACTGTGTTGCTAAAACTGTATAGTCATCTTATACTGACTCTTGTGTTATGAAACTAAGTATTAAACTGTGTTGCTAAAACTGTATAGTCATCTCATACTGACTCTTGTGTTATGAAACTAAGTATTAAACTGTGTTGCTAAAACTGTATAGTCATCTCATACTGACTCTTGTGTTATGAAACTAAGTATTAAACTGTGTTGTTAAAACTCTGTATATTCTTCTCATACTGACTCTTGTGTTATGAAACTAAGTATTAAACTGTGTTGTTAAAACTGTATAGTCATCACATACTGACTCTTGTGTTATGAAACTAAGTATTAAACTGTGTTGTTAAAACTGTATAGTCATCACATACTGACTCTTGTGTTATGAAACTAAGTATTAAACTGTGTTGTTAAAACTGTATAGTCATCACATACTGACTCTTGTGTTATGAAACTAAGTATTAAACTGTGTTGTTAAAACTGTATAGTCTTCTCATACTGACTCTTGTGTTATGAAACTAAGTATTAAACTGTGTTGTTAAAACTGTATAGTCTTCTCATACTGACTCTTGTGTTATGAAACTAAGTATTAAACTGTGTTGTTAAAACTGTACATTCTTCTCATACTGACCATTGTGTTATGAAACTAAGTATTAAACTGTGTTGTTAAAACTGTATAGTCTTCTCATACTGACTCTTGTGTTATGAAACTAAGTATTAAACTGTGTTGTTAAAACTGTATAGTCTTCTCATACTGACTCTTGTGTTATGAAACTAAGTATTAAACTGTGTTGTTAAAACTGTATATTCTTCTCATACTGACCTTGTGTTATGAAACTAAGTATTAAACTGTGTTGTTAAAACTGTACATTCTTCTCATACTGACCATTGTGTTATGAAACTAAGTATTAAACTGTGTTGTTAAAACTGTATAGTCATCTCATACTGACTCTTGTGTTATGAAACTAAGTATTAAACTGTGTTGTTAAAACTGTATATTCTTCTCATACTGACTCTTGTGTTATGAAACTAAGTATTAAACTGTGTTGTTAAAACTGTATAGTCATCACATACTGACTCTTGTGTTATGAAACTAAGTATTAAACTGTGTTGTTAAAACTGTATAGTCTTCTCATACTGACTCTTGTGTTATGAAACTAAGTATTAAACTGTGTTGTTAAAACTGTATAGTCTTCTCATACTGACTCTTGTGTTATGAAACTAAGTATTAAACTGTGTTGTTAAAACTGTATAGTCTTCTCATACTGACCCTTGTGTTATGAAACTAAGTATTAAACTGTGTTGTTAAAACTGTATAGTCATCTCATACTGACTCTTGTGTTATGAAACTAAGTATTAAACTGTGTTGTTAAAACTCTGTATATTCTTCTCATACTATCCTTCATTGTTCATATTTATAATGGATCTCTTGCTCTTCCATTGTTCCTTCTGATAATTAATCCCTTTCATACATCTACTTCACTGTTTCCCTGATCTGCATATAATTCCACACTTTCCATTGATCTGTCTGTAATCCATATTTTCTTTGTTTTTCTGTGTTACAACACTGTTTTTCAATGAAAAGTTGCAGATTCTGTTATGTTTTACAATCACTTTGTGACAGGAACTTGAATAGGACAGCAAGTTGTCTTTTTTTACTGGCCTTACTGTAAAAAATGTTTATCAAGACAGTAAGTCTGTTCTGAAACTGAAAAACAAACATTTTGTTTAATTGGTCTAAACATTTTGCATATCTCTGCTAGTACTATGTGTAAATACAGTGTGGTTTTATACTTTAAAGGTTTTGAAATAGCTTTTCAGATTTTTCCTAAACAACCATAATAAGTAAATAAAAGATTATTTTATATAATATTCATGTAATTTCAAACCTGTAGTCTTAGGGAATTTCATGTACTTCCATGATAAATTCAAGTTTAAATACTTTTGATATCAAAGAACAGGTGCAAAGGTTTTCATTGTTAATAGACCTTTTTACAAATGCAATTGGACCTGAGTACATATTATTATTAACCATAAACACGTGAATGATATTATGTCTGTAATTCCAACAACAGTCGCTCCTAACCGACGAAACTAATTAGTTGTTTGAACTTTAGGTTATAGCAACAGATATGTCAAAACACATGAGTTTATTAGCTGACCTGAAGACAATGGTGGAGACGAAAAAGGTGGCTGGATCAGGTGTGCTTCTACTAGACAATTATACAGAAAGAATTCAGGTAATAAAGACCACACTTCTTACCACAGTAGTATTAGTATTATGATGTTGAAATTATACTTTCTATTTTGTCTCAGTTCCTATACTGCTACGTATATTTTATAAGATCTATTATATCTTATCTCAGAAAATGAGGATATATCACCCATCTGGAGGTGATAGTTATTGTGATCAAAGGTCAAGAATGTGATCAAACTTTTTAGTGTCTGTAGAAAACACCAATATTTTTTACTGTATTAGAAGGACTTGTTAACTGTGTACACCAATATTTTTTGCTGTATTAGAAGGACTTGTTAACTGTGTTCACCAATATTTTTTATTGTATTTGAAAGACCAGTTAACTGTGTACACAAATATTTGTTACTGTATTAGAAGGACTTGTTAACTGTATACACCAATATTTTTTACTGTCTTAGAAGGACTTGTTAACTGTGTACACCAATATTTATTATTGTATTTGAAAGACCAGTTAACTGTGTACACAAATATTTGTTACTGTATTAGAAGGACTTGTTAACTGCGTACACAAATATTTGTTACTGTATTAGAAGGACTTGTTAACTGCGTACACAAATATTTGTTACTGTATTAGAAGGACTTGTTAACTGTGTACACAAATACATTTTACTGTATTAGAAGGACTTGTTACCTGTGTACACCAATACTTTTTACTGTATTAGAAGGACTTGTTAACTGTGTACACCAATACTTTTTACTGTAGTAGAAGGACTTGTTACCTGTGTACACAAATATTTGTTGCTGTATTAGAAGGACTTGTTAACTGTGTACACCAATACTTTTTACTGTAGTAGAAGGACTTGTTAACTGTGTACACCAATACTTTTTACTGTATTAGAAGGACTTGTTAACTGTGTACACCAATACTTTTTACTGTATTAGAAGGACTTGCTAACTGTGTACACCAATATTTTTTACTGTATTAGAAGGACTTGCTAACTGTGTACACCAATACTTTTTACTATATTAGAAGGACTTGCTAACTGTGTACACCAATACTTTTTACTGTATTAGAAGGACTTGTTAACTGTGTACACAAATATTTGTTACTGTATTAGAAGGACTTGTTAACTGTGTACACCAATATTTTTTACTGTATTAGAAGGACTTGTTAACTGTGTACACCAATATTTTTTACTGTATTAGAAGGACTTGTTAACTGTGTACACAAATACATTTTACTGTATTAGAAGGACTTGTTACCTGTGTACACAAATATTTGTTACTGTATTAGAAGGACTTGTTAACTGTGTACACAAATATTTGTTACTGTATTAGAAGGAAATGTTAACTGTGTACACCAATACTTTTTACTGTATTAGAAGGACTTGTTAACTGTGTACACCAATACTTTTTGCTGTAGTAGAACTTCGTGATTCATGGTGATGAGAAACCGAATTGAAGTAAAAAAAATGTATTCTCAAGACGACTGGTGTGGGTATTAAAACTTAAATAAACCTTTGTAAACCTGAAGATGATCTGAGAAGGTCGAAACATTGTTCTGTACTTTACTTCCATTAAAGTCTTGAGAATACATTTGTAGTATGACTTGTTAACTGTATACATCAATTTTTTTTTCTGTACATAAATCAGACTTCATTTGCTTCAGGGATATCATTTTATTGGTTGTTTGCTATGTATTCAAAAGTCACAAATCCAAATCATTGCTTCCTTATTTCTATAGCTTTGATATACCAAGTAGCTAGCATGGCGTACTGTTGACCTGTGGGAACGTCATTCATGCCCTATTATCGTATAACATGTTTGATCTGTAATTTGGGGCTTTGGGCATGATATAAGATAATGGTCACATTCTGCTATTCAGAGAGATAAGTGTAACCCAATTGTTGGTGATACATGTGCTGTTAACTAGCTTTTTCTGTCTTTCAGAGCTCATAATTAGAAATGACTTGAACACATAATCCTACAGTAGCCTTGAATTAATATCTGAAAAACATAAGCAAGGTCTTCAGTCAAAAGAGTACTTGTTTTTGTTTTTTTAATGTGCTACTTGTAGGATATTGAGATAAATGAAAAACCAGCTTAATATATTAATATCTATTTTAAGATTGTGAAATTAGGAAAAGTAATAAGTAATTTTATACAAAACTGAAAAAAAGTTAAACAGTTGAGTCTTTTGAGGAATTGTGTAGGTGTGTTTAAAACATTTACAAGACTAATGTATTAATTTCCATCAGCTAAATATAAGAACACAATGATCTTTTTAATTTACTTTTATTACAAAAGTATTGTTATTGTTAATGTTGAAATACATTAAAGTTTTATGTAGTTTATATATTTATAACCTACATTTGTATCTTCCTGTTGTATTTGAACTCCTGTGGTTTTTGTGTGTACTAAAGGTTCTGCAGAACATGATCCACTGTGCTGATTTGAGTAGTCCAACCAAACCTTTAGACATTTACAAAAAGTGGGTGGACCTTCTAATGGAGGAATTTTTCCAGCAAGGAGACAAGGAAAGAGAGCAGGGTCTAGACATTAGTCCTATGTGTGATAGATATAATGCTACCATTGAAAAATCACAGGTGTGTGGTAGGCATGATAATATATATATATATTTATTTATTTATTATTATACAAGTGTAGTGAGGACTTATGTGTCTATTCTTGTTTGCTTGTGTACTCTAAAAAGTACTGAATATTAGTACTCAAATTAAGAAAAATTGCCAAACTAATCAGATTTTCTTTGAAATTACCTATCACCAGATGGTGCTCTTAAACCAGTTTCTGTGGTTCATGGTAAGCCTTTGTCCCTTTTCTTTCACACTTTTGTTTATTATGCCTCCCAGTGGTACAGCAGTATGTCTGCAGACTTGCAATGCTAGAAACCAGGTTTTGATACCCTTGGTGGGCAGAGCACAAATATCCAATTCTTTAGCTTTGTACTAGTGGCCTGGCATGTCCAAGCATGTTAAGGTGTGCGACTCGTAATCTGAGAGTCGCAGGTTCGCATCCCCGTCGCGCCAAACATGCTCATCTTTTCAGCCATGGGGGCATCATAATGTGATGGTCAATCCCACTATTCGTTGGTAAAAGAGTAGCCCAAGAGTTTGCGGTGGGCGGTGATGACTAGCTGCCTTCCCTCTAGTCTTACACTACTAAATTAGGGATGGCTAGCGCAGATAGCTTTGTGCGAAAAATTCAAAAAAACAAAAACAAGCTTTGTACTAAATTACAAGCAAACTTATCTTATTAAGAATGACTATAGTCTTGTTTAAGATACCTTTTTCAAGACTACCAAAGTTTGATTTCCCTTTTATAGTCTTCTGTTGTTGGTCTTCATGTCATATTTATGATCTGTGGTATTTTGTTACTGATAAAGCAACTGTGGCATTTTAATAGAGGCTTCTGTTTCCATTAACATAGAACTGAAAGAGTTTCTTGAGGATCCAGTAATAACTTTCTTTTCCTCAACTTTGTGAGAAAGAATTTAGTAAACAATTCCTCAATAAATAATTAGTTGTATTTTGATTTTATAGAAATATGTCTGTATTTTTAAAAGTCTACATGTGTTCAGAAATTATCACTCAAGTAGAATGAATAAAAAAAACGACTTAGAATTATTATTTTTAAATAGAAATGTGATTTATTTTATACTGAGAGCACGTGTTGGTTTAGTAGTTTAATAAGTGCTTCTTGTATGTGATACTTAACAAGCATAGTTATTGGTCCTGGAATTTAATATGTTATTGTTGAATATCTGAAAAGGTATGCTGTAGAGGTTACATGAATGTTTCAATAGAAAGTGATGTTTTCTGTATTGACCATGAAGAAAATAAATATGTTTGTTAGAAAAAACACAAACATTTGACCCAAACTGGGGCAGCTATGTTTCAGCAGAAAGGTACATTAGATTTACATATGTTCTAAGTGAATGTATTATTTGCTTCTTGAAGTGTTTTATTTTATTTTATGAAAATCTCACTTAAAGTTATAGTTGGTTTTCTGTGGAACATGATATATATAATGCAATAACTAGGAACACTCATCAGTTCTGAGTTTTCTAAAAACATGCATCTTGAATTTCAAAAGTGTCTTTTAGATTTCTCTTTCCCTCAAGTTGTTTAACTGCAGTTTGCTAATTTATTGTTTTATGCCATCTCTCACGAGAGGTTTCCCTAAGATGGCCACTGTAGGAGTGCAACAAGAGTCTTTGGTAATTATTTCTTTTCTAGTACATAAGTTAAGCATACATTCTGAGAACTCAAGTATAACATATTTACACATTAATCACAGGTGGGCTTCATTGACTACATAGTTCACCCCTTGTGGGAAACCTGGGCAGATCTTGTCTATCCTGATGCACAAGAAATTTTAGATACATTAGAAGAAAACAGGGATTGGTACCAGAACATGGTTCCCATCAGCCCAACCGACAGCAACCAAGATTTTGATCACCAAAGACGCTTCAGCGGGTCGTCACAAGAAGAGTACAGTGAAGAGTATGACATGCCCCCTTCACAGTTAGCTGCAGCAGCAGACAAAATAAAGTTCCAAATTACAATTGAAGAGCCAGAGGAAGCAGATGAGAACGACAGTCAAAGTGTGAAAGACTAGTGCCGATAGAAACATTTCTGTGATGCTTTTTGGTTTTTTTCTTCTTTTTTTGGGCCTTCCATGTTGGTGTGTTTACTTTATTTGTAAATATGTGGAAGTGACACACTTCATGTATTTTTAATTTCCACTACAAATGAAAAGAATGTCGTTGCTACATGAAAATGAATGCTTGGTCAAGGTCCCGTGCATTTTGTTTAATATGATGCCTCGTGAGACAATGTTAACGGAGGATAAGACAAGATCCTTTTAAAAATCATCTCTGGAATAAAGGAGTGAATACTCAAAACAATGGTGCTCTTGAGGTTGGTATGTCTTACACTTGTGCAACAGTTTACAATTATTTTTTGTTTAGTGTCATGGTGTGAGAGAATGTATTAAAATATTTGACCATTCTTGTTGGGCACTGCAAGTTTTGTTGCTTGTTTCTGTCATCTGCATATGTTTATACACATATCATAAGAATGAAAGAAACTGACCATATTCTTTACCAGCCTAAATTCTGATGTGTTGTAAGAGTGAAAGTGAAAACTTTCTCTATTAACACATGAAAGGGAAAGTGAACACTTATTCTATTAACACAAGTTTTTACATGTGTCGTGAAATGGAAAGTGAGCACTTATTCTATTAACACAAGTTTTTACATGTGTTGTGAAGGGAAAGTGAGCACTTTTTCTATTAACACAAGTTTTTACATGTGTCGTGAAATGGAAAGTGAACACTTTTTCTATTAACACAAGTTTTTACATGTGTTGTGAAGGGAAAGTGAGCACTTATTCTATTAACACAAGTTTTTACATGTGTTGTGAAGGGAAAGTGAGCACTTTTTCTATTAACACAAGTTTTTACATGTGTCGTGAAATGGAAAGTGAGCACTTATTCTATTAACACAAGTTTTTACATGTGTTGTGAAATGGAAAGTGAGCACTTTTTCTATTAACACAAGTTTTTACATGTGTTGTGAAATGGAAAGTGAACACTTATTCTATTAACACAAGTTTTTACATGTGTTGTGAAGGGAAAGTGAGCACTTTTTCTATTAACACAAGTTTTTACATGTGTCGTGAAATGGAAAGTGAACACTTTTTCTATTAACACAAGTTTTTACATGTGTTGTGAAGGGAAAGTGAGCACTTTTTCTATTAACACAAGTTTTTACATGTGTCGTGAAATGGAAAGTGAACACTTATTCTATTAACACAAGTTTTTACATGTGTCGTGAAATGGAAAGTGAACACTTTTTCTATTAACACAAGTTTTTACATGTGTTGTGAAAGAGAAAGTGAGCACTTTTTCTATTAACACAAGTTTTTACATGTGTTGTGAAGGAAAGTGAGCACTTTTCATTAACACAAGTTTTTACATGTGTTGTGAAGGAAAGTGAGCACTTTTTCTATTAACACAAGTTTTTACATGTGTTGTGAAGGGAAAGTGAGCACTTTTTCTATTAACACAAGTTTTTACATGTGTTGTGAAATGGAAAGTGAGCACTTATTCTATTAACACAAGTTTTTACATGTGTCGTGAAATGGAAAGTGAGCACTTTTTCTATTAACACAAGTTTTAACATGTGTTGTGAAGGGAAAGTGAGCACTTATTCTATTAACACAAGTTTTTACATGTGTCGTGAAGGGAAAGTGAACACTTATTCTATTAACACAAGTTTTTACATGTGTTGTGAAGGGAAAGTGAACACTTTTTCTACCAACAATGCTACATGTGTAGTGCCAGCTATTTAAAATGTTCTGTAAATTTGATGACAGATAAGCAAAACTATCAAATCTTTGAGATATTTGATGCAACACTTTTATGGTAAGTAAACAAATTAAAGGATTATGAGTGAAATTTGTATTTTACAAAAAAACAAAACAGTGTACAACTAGTTACTAGCATTAAGGCTTTCAGGTAGATATGTAAATTTCTTTGTATTGTGTATGTAAATGTATATTTAACATGAAAGTCTCAGCTATGATATTTCTTCGTGTTTGTTTTGGTTTGAAAACTGTGTATAAGTGAATGTAGAAAAACTATATTTTTATAAGATTTGTTATTTGGGCATTTTTTGTTCTCTTTAAACGAAAAGCATTGGGCATTCTCAACCTCTGAAACCAAAACGCAGGTCATAATAAAATGCATTTACTTGGACAATCAGGATTTACTGTTTTAAAAAGATATTAGTTTAATTTTTTTCTCGGATTATTTATAGTCTTCAGTATTATACTTTCACAATGTCGCTCTAAGTTTGTTAATTAATGTTTTTTTTTTTGTGACTTCTCTTAAACATGTATCTGAACAAGTTACAAAGGAAACAACAGTGATATGAAATGTTGGGTTTGGGGAACGTATTTTGCAAGTGTGGTAACACACGTGTATCTTAAAAACGATAAAGATGCATATTTTATAAAGAGGACAGCAAAACCTGTTGTTGTCTGCTTAAGTTTCACAAACTATTTGCAGGTAAATCTTATAAGGAAACTGTCCTCACACAAGACTCTTTTATATCTTAGTATTTTAAAGTCTACGTTTTATTATTAGTGTTAGAACTGACTTTGAAAATTAAACTTACTGTAAACAATGTAAAGGTGTTATTTTAGTTGGTAGACTTCATTACTCTGGAGTGAGTTGCTTTTCAGTTTGTAGAATGTTTGTATTTTATTTTACTATGTGCTTAAGTGAACAAGAGGAAAGGATATTTTCTGGTGTGTTTTTTTTTTTTCAATTCTAATCAACTAATGCGACTAGAAAGTATTTTTTTACCTAATTACAGTGCCATCTGTTAGACGAAAGTAGAGTTTCATAACATATGTTAGAGTATGAACTAAGTGTTGAAAACTTACAGAATTAAACTCATTTGCTGGTATATATATTTACACATACACAAATATATACGGATCTTGTTTTCATGTACAGTTTCCTTGCTATAAACTCAAGTTCTACTTCTTCTTTGTTCTATACATTGAACGTATGAAAAGCATCCGAAATTGATGTGAATAACGTAAATTATTTGATAAAGATTTAATAAAAAATAAACAACAAATTATTTAAGGTAACCTCGTGGCAGAAACCTAAAACCAAATTGAATTAAACACATTTTAGAAAGTAAAATTGCCTTTTTAAACAACTGTATATTTTGACACACACACACACACAATCATATATGCCAAATCATACGTACAGTATTGTATATAAAGGTGAATTGGATTAGATTGCGTTTTAATTCATATGACTGATATTGAAATGTGTTCTGATTAAAATGTACTAATAATGATGTTTATCTGTTTATATCCAAGTTAAATTTATCCATTCGTCTTTGAAATAATTTGTTGGACATCGATACACTCAAAAGATTTGTTCTTTATACCACCTACCTATTTTAACGAACTAAATAGCTGACATTATGTGAATGGTATTTATTATCTTTCTGCAGTATTTCGTTGTTATCAAGACCTTAATTCGAAGGTTGAATTGTGAAATAACGGAGAAAACGGTTTCCGTCAAATAACTATCGTCAGGGTTCCTGTGTTCGAGAATAACAGCCGAATATGGGCCTTTTTTTTTGGCCAATGATAATTCTTCTTTAGAGTACTGAAAAACTTTCAACCATTTTGTTTTTGCCCTGTTTGCTTTGTATTACTTTACATTGTATCAGCAATCATCTGTACCAAGTTAGTCGCACGTTATTACAATATATAAACTTAAGAAATGTAGCAAGTATTATAGAGGATTTTTAACGCATTTTTAAACTAATCTTTTGCAAATCCTTCCTTTTTATTTTTTCATACATCAAATGAACTAAAAATGAGCCTACACGAATTTAAAATACAGAACATAGACAGTTATAACTATTAAATCCACCGTGGTTCCTTGCCACGTGCTTGGAGCAACAAATGGTGTTTATCAAAGTGTGTTGGATGGTACATTGAAAACAAACTTGCTCCGTCTGTTTACACTGTTTACATGTGACTTTCTGCATTCAGATGTAAAGTATTTTGAACTGTGTTAGATATGACAGTGAACCAGTGGCGTAGGAACTTTCTGCTTTTTGACAACGAACCTGAAACTGTCGAATATTACGTACTCGATATATTGTGAGTTATACTATATATTTTTTGTTTGTTTGGCGAATGACAATTTGGAATTTCAAAATGGAAATCGCTTTGTTAGTTCGATACATTTAGGAATTATTCTACTATTGTGCTCCTATCTGCTTTTACCACACGCATCTAAGGGGAGTTATCGCTCCTTTTGCACATCCCGGTTCCTGTGTCACCGAGGTGAACTCTATTTCAGGAAAAACTCCCATCTGTACCATTGCTTGCCTGAAAAAAGAAATAGTTCTTGAATTTTTCCTATGATTATAATTATTTACCTTCCAGTAGTTAGGGATGACGTATCAAACATTCTCTCGTGGTAATATTGTTGTATGATGTTGTTTTTTATTGGGTTTTTCACATTGTTCAATCAGCAATATCTAAACATTGTTATTAAAACTGTGTCAATGTTATCGTAATTGAGCACTTGTAATTCATAACCCGTGTACTTCAATTATTCAAAAATATTATAAGTAGATTAATATTAAAAGGTGTTACCTAAGCCGTGGTAGGAAGTAGTTGCTTCAATCGAAACGTAAAGAGCATTGAAAGCCAAGAACCTGTGTATTTTAAAAGTTAAAGCTCATGTCAGAAAGTACGCTGTGCTCTTTTGACCGGTTTAGTTTTTTATGAAACATGTGCTTCATATTAGTGTTGTACAAAAATAAATGTTGTGAAGGAACAAGAATAGTGTCCTGAATTAAATTATTTCGCTACATATAATACTTAACTTTCCCCAATATTGTCTGGTTGTTTAACTACATCGTTAGCACTACTAACAGATATCACTGATGTCAGTCACACATGCGACACATAGCTGTTTAACAATATTGTTAATATTTGTAACAAATATCACTGATGTGAGACACACACGTGACACATAGCTGTTTAACTATATCGTTAATATTTGTAACAAATATCACTGATGTAAGACACATACTTGTTTAACTAGTGTTAATATTTGTAACAAATATCACTGATGTGAGACACACACGTGACACATAGCTGTTTAACTATATTGTTAATATTTGTAACAGATATCACTGATGTAAGACATACTTGTTTAACTACATTGTTAGTATCTGTAATAGGTATCACTGATGCGAGACACACGTGACACATAATTGTTTAACTACATTCTAAGTAATTGCAAAAAAAAGTATCGCTGATGTGAGACACACGTGGCACATACTCGTTTAACTATACAGTTAGTAGTTGCAACAAGTATCACTGATGTGAGAAACACACGCGACACATGTTCAACTATATTGTTGGTATTTGTAACAGGTATCACTGATGTGAGTCATACACATGCCACATACTTGTTTCTGGGAACAACGTACTTATTGTTTTTAACAGGTATCACTGGTGTGAAACAAATACACAAATGACATTTGTTTAAATAGTTGTACAGCATTTGTTAAACGATATCACTAATGCCAGACATATAATTTCGGGAAGGATATTAAAGTGTCGTAAAACCTAAACCTATAGGAATCAAAGGTTGCTGGTTCGCCAACGCTTCTGGATGTTAATCAGTAAATGTTAATAATGAAACATAAATAAATTCGTGTTAGTGACTCACATACATCTAATTCGAAACCCAGATTCTAGAGTTGTAAGACTGCAGACTTACCGCTGTGTCACTAAGAGGCGGATATAGAAGAAATAGTGGTTTGGTTTGTTTTGAATTTCGCGCAAAGCTACACGAAAGCTAACCGTCCCTAATTTGGAAGTGTAAGGCTAGAGGGAAGGCAGCTAGTCATCACCACCCACCGTGAACTCTTGGGCTACTCTTTTACCAACGAATAGTGTGATTGGCCGTCACATTACAACGCCGCCACGATTGAAAGGGCGATCATGTTTGGTGTGAAAAGAATAGTGAGGTTGACATATTATTATACACTCTTTGCTTGATTTACAAGTTCTTATAATTTCGTATAATCTAAATTACTGCAGGGAAACACGCAATAATTTACGTATCCCATGCCCTGTGTTTATGAGGTAGACTCCTGGCCAAAAATAATTTGTGAGAGGAACAGCTTAAAATGTAAAAATCACTGATCGCGTGGTCTACCTTTATTATTTTTGAAAGTTATGGGTCCAGTGCTCGATCCCTTTGTAGCGACTTTTTTATGGTGGGCCGAACCCTCGTTCCCGCTTCAATGACTAGCATTTCTTAACGGGTTATACCATAAATTAAGCCACATTCACACTTCAAGTACGGCAGTACATGAGAACTGTGTGATCAGTGTTCATTAACACGGTTAACTAAACCTGAGACACGTATACACTTAACACCTGGTGTCTACTTAAAACCACGTGGTTGTTGTCAATTTCCTGATATAAGTAGTGTCTCAACCCAGTGGCGGAGTTAAAGTTGTGTGGGCCCAGGAGCTAATCATTTTTGTGGGCTCTACATCCCATGTAATTTTACATACAATAAAATTATCAATGGGCCCTGGGAGAGAGCCCCCTCTAGCCCCTCCCTAAATACGCCACTATATCAACCACTACTGTGTCCGGCCGACCTGAAAACTCTTAGTATTGGCGGAAAGGCCTCGTCAGTGCTGGATATAGCAGTTATGTTGTATTTGACATACTATTATAAAATATTCTTTACTTTAATTTAGAAGTTCCCAAACTGGTTTCTCCCGGAATTGTGAGAGCATACTTGATACATATCAACTATAAATAGTTAAGTTAATGTTTGTTAACAGGTTTAATCATATTACGAGTGACACACTTGCACGAAATCGTTTCTGTAATCAACATGTTTACAGGTTTTACTGTAACGATAAGGACACGCTCTTGACATAAAGTTAAACCTTAGTGTAAGCGAAAATTACTTGTTTGCTTTATAGATAATACGAGAAACGACTTTTTATTTCTCTTTATAATACGATGTATTCGCAGACGAACTTACTGGCAGGTAAAACAAATCAATACAAACAGTGAGTTGGACTTTAGGGTCGACCCAGTAAAAAACTAGACCAATATTTACTTGTTCACGGTGTTTCGAGTTAGTTTCTATTGAGTCATCATTTACGTGTGAGGTGATTTTGTATTTATTTTAGCCTTAATTTTACACTACTGATCAGAGGAACAGGAAACAGTCAGCAGCATCTTACTACCCCTGATTCACGCTGAGGAATTGATTGTCGCTCTTATCACGCACCTACAGCTATAAGTGCGGAGAAGATCCTACTGCGTATATTTGTAAGTTATAGTTCATTTTAGATACTTTTTAATATTAGTTGTAATTACTGAGACACATTCTAACAACATATTAGTACAATGAACTTGAAACAGTAGTGATAAAAATTAACAGTCGTTAAATTATGTCAGTGTTTAGTAATTGGAAGATCATCTGTTCGTGCAAAGCTCCACGAGGGCTGCCTGCACGAGTCGTTTAGTAACTTTACAACCAGTAGATTAAATTAGTAGCTCTCAAACGTTTTTGTTCTCGGATATTCCACCCACTCACCCCCAATTTTTTTTTTGTATCTCAATGAACCACGTTAACCATTTTTTTTTCTTTCCATAATTATCAAACTTTCCATGAACTGTTTAAAAGGAACATTTGATCTATGGATTGAAAACAAACCGCTGAACCAGAACGAAGGAAACCAGTCGACGCCACTCACCGTTGCTAAACCTTATCATACGGAATGGCCAGGTGTTTGAGACACTCGACTCGTAATCTGAGGGTCGCGGGTTCGTATCACCGTCACACCAAACATGCTTGTCCTTTCAGCCGTGGGGGCGTTACAATGTGACCGTCAACCCCACTAGTCACTGGTAAAAGAGTAGCCCAAGAGTTGGCGATGGGTGGTGATGACTAGCTGCCTTCCTTCTAGTCTTACACTGCTAAATTAGGGACGGCTAGCTCAGACAGCCCTCGAGTAGCTGTGCGCGAAATTCAAAACAAACCAAGCCTCAACTAATCTCTGTTGGAGTCGCCTGTGCATCTTGCAGAGAAACTGGGTGTTTCACACAGTGTTTGACTGGTTCTTTACACAGTTTTACACCGAGTGTTGTAACAGGAAAGGTACGAAATGTGGTTTACATTTACAGTGGATGGCACAGAAACAAGTTTGTAATTTGAGGTTTAATGGTGCATTGAGCAGGCTCAAAGTTGACCTCCTTTAGTCAAGTGAATGCTATATTAAGACGTCGTAATTATAGAGTATCGACTTGAACATAATGTATTATGTTAAATACTTGGTTTCACTTACTTCAGAACAGATTCTGCTAAAATAAAGTTTTCTTGTCGGATCAGGAAAATATTTATTAAAATGAACACAAAATGAGTGGTACGTTAGAAGGTTCATAGCAAAATCAACCTAAGTAATATACAACTTAAAAATTAGCTGTTGGCCAAGAGATAAAACATCCTTCCAGATAAGCTCAATAACTACCGACTTTCCGTAATTACTTCAAGATAAACTCCAATGCTACCGGATCTCTGCATTCTAGTCTCCTCAAGATATACTCCATTACTTCTGAGTCTTTGTACACTGGTTTACTCAAGATAAACTCCATTACTTCTGAGTCTCTGTACACTAGTTTCTTCAAGATATACTCCATTACTTCTGAGTCTTTGTACACTGGTTTACTCAAGATATACTCCATTACTTCTGAGTCTTTGTACACTGGTTTCCTCAAGATATACTCCATTACTTCTGAGTCTCTGTACACTAGTTTCTTAAAGATAAACTCCATTACTTCTGAGTCTCTGTACACTAGTTTCTTCAAGATAAACTCCATTACTTCTGAGTCTCTGTACACTAGTTTCTTCAAGATAAACTCCATTACTTCTGAGTCTCTGTACACTAGTTTCTTCAAGATATACTCCATTACTTCTGAGTCTTTGTACACTGGTTTACTCAAGATATACTCCATTACTTCTGAGTCTTTGTACACTGGTTTCCTCAAGATATACTCCATTACTTCTGAGTCTCTGTACACTAGTTTCTTAAAGATAAACTCCATTACTTCTGAGTCTCTGTACACTAGTTTCTTCAAGATAAACTCCATTACTTCTGAGTCTCTGTACACTAGTTTCTTCAAGATAAACTCCATTACTTCTGAGTCTCTGTACACTAGTTTCTTCAAGATAAACTCCATTACTCTGAGTTTCCATATACTGATTTCCTCAAAATAAAGTCTTAAACCACAATAGTTCCATCTTTCTTAACGGATTTGACCACGATATTTTCATGTTCTTGTATTCTTCGTACAACAGAACGTTTCTATAAATATATTTTAAACACAACCTAATTGTAATATCTGTATTTCAGTAGGTTAGTTCGTGGGCTCAGTACAATGATCAGGTTAAAATGCTAGCTAACCATAACGAATTTCAACGTGATTCATTTTATATTACTGAACTTGTTTTGTTATACTAGCACATACGTGGAGCACACTGAAGCCTGAGTTAGTGTTCCATATTAATAAATGGAAAATTGAACTATATTTCTTTAAATTTATTTATAATTCTTTTTGATAGTCTCAGCGAACAAAAGGGAGCCCTGACGTCTTTCACATAATAGTAGTAATATATTGCAGTCATAATATTGAATTTAACAAGTCCATCCATTGTTTTTATAAGGATCTTTGGCTATATGGACTAAGATTTTACCTTAAACATATTACCATCCTTCAATCTGGCAAAAAAATATTTAATATTATGCCCTGATGAGATGCGCGTTCCGTTACTTTATCCAAAATAAAATGTTCACGTCACAATTATTTTGTTTTTTTATCTGCATTTTTTCAGTGGATATCTTCATTGAATGATGTAATAATGTTTATTTCAAAATTTAACTTTGCTCTTTAAAAACTGAAACGAAAATGAAATTTCCGGAGGCACTGGTTGATCCTTTAATAGATCTCCGGAATTTGGAGCTGGCCAACCGGATTCGAATTTTTACTTTGCCACAAAAATCTTTCTCGCACTTTAAGCTGAGGGTTCGTCATAAGAGTGAACGTCGTTCCCTTAGTATGATGGCGTGCCATTGGCTGCATTCCTTTGCTTCAGTCAGTAGTTCAAGGTTAGATAACACAAATGCACATGAAGTTTTAAATTTTGGGTGTTTCGAACTAACGACTTAGGATATTCTGGCCTCAACTTTTTGAAATGTTACCACACATTATTTGAACTTCTCAGACTACAGTAAACCTCAGTTAAGGTTTATCGAACAACACGAGCATTGCCAGAAACATTGACGAGAGTAACCGCATTTATTCTCTGGAATTATTTTTCTTACCGGTATTAACGGATGAACATAACCATAAAAACATTGAGTTGCGCATGCGTTGTAAAATTAAGCAAATCTGAGATCGAACGGTTTTGCTGATAGGTAAGTTCGGTGACTTTCGGCCCATAACGCTACTTTAAACCATTACTTGACAACATCTCGGAGAAAGTATCCGCTTAAAAGTGGCGAACTCCTGGACCGATTGTCATCAAGCTTGACATATACACCTTTAGAGCTCCAAAGAATTTTATTACCCCTATATCACCCCCGAAGGTTTCTATGCCATCCCCGAGTATTGTAGGGAGCGCCATCTAGTTACACTGATATAATGTAACCGGTTTTTTGTTGTTGTTTTTTTTGTTGTTCTTCAGTACTTTTGTTCAATGGAAACTCCAACTATTCAAACATTATGTGAATGACCGCGTTTGGTCTACATTTAAAATCCTTAAAACTTGGCTTTCAACCGTTTCGTGTTCCAATTCCCCAAAGAGTTTTTTTTTTTTAATAGAGTTTCAGTTGGTCATCGGGAATAAACATAAAGAAGAACTGATTTAGCGTTTCGGTTTGGTTTGTTTTGAATTTCGCGCAAAGCCACTCGAGAGCTATCTGCGCTAGCAATCCATAATTTAGCAGTGTAAGACTAGAAGGAAAGTCATCACTACCCACCGTCAACTCTTGGGCTTCTCTTTTACCTACGAATAGTGGGATTGACCACACATTATAACGTCCCCACGGCTAAAAGGGGCGAATATGTTTGGAGTGATAGGGATTCGAACCCGCGGCCCTCGGATTGCGAGTTGAGTGCCTTAACCACCTGGCCATGCCGGAGCCTTAGAGTTTCGGATAAACATCACATAAGCTGCAGATATATGAATATATGGATATTACATTTCTAATAAATATAAATTGCCCCTTTCAGGACCCAAATTAGAGCTATAACAAGAGGTTAACTTCATATTACTGTGCCTCTCAAATATCAATGTTCATATATGGTCACTTTTATAACCAACACTCAGTTCGATATTGGTAACCTGTTTAGGTTGATATATCTTAACTCGCGGAAATATGCCACGCATAAAACCCCATTACGAAACATTGGATATAGTTAAACTTACTACTTTATGTTACAACCGGTTTGACCCAGAATAAAAGGCGGAAATTGCGGTGTGCAAAACTAAAAGGGTGTTTGTAATTTTTAATAAAGAATATTTTCAAAATTACCATATATATGTATATAATTTTCGAGTTATTTATATAAAGAAAATAACGAAATATGTTACTGGTGTATTCATTCTACATATTGAAACTCAAGTAACTTTTCCTCTAATACTATGTTTCTACCTTTCTACTACATATAATAACGCTAACGATGAACAATATTTCAGAAAAAAATTCAGATCTATCAATTTGATAAGAAGTTATCCCTTAACCACCGGTCCGATACAACCGAATTGCCGGTTCGTGATTTTTGTTGTTTGTTTTTTTTTTTTCAATTTTGCGCAAAGCTGCACAACAGCTATTTGTTCTAGTCGTCCGTAATCAGCAGTGTAAGACTAGAGAGAAGGCAGCTAGTCATCACCACTCACCGTCAACTCGTCTGTCCACATTTGCAACACTTACTACCGAGTTCCAAACTGACTCTCAAAGCAATGTCAGCACAGGAGCTGTTCGTCGGTAGCTTCATGAAATGGGTTTCCATGGTGGAACACAAAGCAAGATCCATAAAGACACGATTTGCCAAGGTTGGTGTGGAAGGACTTGACTAGTCTGCACAGAGCCCATACCTCAACCCCATCGAACACCTTTGGGATGAATTAGAACGCCGACTGCGAGCCAGGTCTTCTTGCTTGACATTAGTGCCCGACCTCACTAATGCTCTTGTGGCTGAATGGGAGCGAATCCCTGCAGCCCTGTTCCAAAATCTAGTGAAAAGCCTTCCCAGAAGAGTGGAGACTATTATAGCAGCAAAGGGGGGACCAACTCCATATTAATACCCACGGTTTTGGAATGAGATGTTCAACAAGCACATATGGGTGTGACGGTCGAGTGTCCACATACTTTTGGCCATGTAGTATATACTTAAAAATACGATAGCATTTTACAATCAGGATAAGTAACGAATAACTGATATTATTCTTGTATACACTAATTTTATGCTCTTAAATTCATACAACATTACTGATACCTTGCAGTCTTTTCTTCTTCTGGGGAGCCAGTAATGAATTAGTGGATAACGTAAGAAGTGTCTATCAGAAAGTCCAAAGTTCGAAACACTGTATTCCGTTTTATCTTGGTTTTCGTTTTAGCGAAAGTAGGGGGGCGTGCTGTTTGTAGAGAAACTACAAAATTTTCATTTATAGAAATAAAATATTATGTTTAAATCAACATAAACTTAGATCGGGGAATATAGTCCTAGCTTAAGTTATATGGCCCGGCATGGCCAAGTGTGTTGAGGCGTGCGACTCGTAATCTGAGGGTTGCGGGTTAGCATCCCCGTCGCGCCAAACATGCTCGCCCTTTCAGCCGTGGGGGCATTATAATGTTACGGTCAATCCCACTATTCGTTGGTAAAAAGAGAAGCCCAAGAGTTGGCGGTGGGTGGTGATGACTAGCTGCCTTCCCTCTAGTCTTACACTGCTAAATTAGGGACGGCTAGCACAGATAGGACTCGAGTTGCTTTGTGTGAATTTCAAAAACAAACAAACTATAGTTATGATCTTAACAGTCCTATTTTTAGATATCAGGACCTCCAATCCTATCTTAACTTATGGGAAAGTATAATTAGAGAATAAATTACCGTTTATCTGTAAAGATTTTGTTGGTTTGTTGTTACACATAAAGCTACGAGATCAGGTATCTCATCCCACCACGGTATGAAGCTCCTGTTTATAGTGTTATACGTCTTACAAGTCGAACGCCTTAACCCACCTGGCCATGCGGGTTTGTTTGTTCGTTTGTTTTGAATTTCGCGCAAAGCTACACGAGGGCTATCTGCACTAGCCGTCTCTAATTTAGCAGTGTAAGTCCAGAGGGAAGGCAGCTTGTCATCACCACCCACCGCCAACTCTTGGGCTACTCTTTTACCAACGAATAGTAAAATTGACCGTCACATTATAACGCCCCCACGGCTGAAAGGGCGAGCATGTTTGGTGCGACCAGGATTCGAACCCGCGAACCTCGGATTACGAGTCGAATACCTTAACGCGCTTGGCCATGCCGGGCCGGGGCCATGCGGGCCGGTTTACTATTATTTAGGCTTACAATATTATTTCGTATAGACTGGATACATTTAAGCAGATATGTTTTATTTTTGAGAAAGAAATATTAGTTCTATATACCGACGAAGTCAAGTTTCAACACATTAAGAACAAAGAGTGAATAATTACGTAAGAGCTGTTTTGATTGAGTCAGTACACGATTTTCAATGAGAATTTTAATTGAGAGGATGGTTTTGCAACAATAGGAACCCTAAAAAGATATATTTGCGTTTTCTCCTTGAAGTATAAGCTTCTTTCCAGTCCGATAGTTAATATAATTCAAAGTCATTACCTTGCAAAGTCTGGTTTAGGTGCCTGGTGCTTAAGTGTTATCTACTGGATGATTGATTTACGATGGCAGTTATATACTATTATCTTTGGCCTTTCTAACACCTAACAGTTCACTTTTAGCGTATGAATACGAACATTGCGCAATATATATCCATAACACTACCGTACATATGGCAATCCATTGGAATGCCCTCGACTCAATAAAACAACTTTATGATTTGTTGAGATGTGTTTAATGTTTGTTGTTGTTAAACATATTCTTTTCATTCTTTTAATGGCTAAAAAAAATCACACACATTTTAACATGCATTCTGATGTTTAGAGTTATCATGTCTTTATCCAAATATCAACGCCCATTTAACAGCTTATTTGTGTGTAAAACGTATTAATCTGAACATTATACGATACTACATATCAAACCAATTTACTGAGTTCAATGTATGTTGCACTTTCGGTGTCTCATCTCAGCAAGTCTGGGGGTTTATAACGTTCAAAATCGGGTTTCGACAGCATGGATAACCTGTTGTACAGCTTTGTGCTTAACAACAAATAAATAAATAAAAAAACATAAAAATATGATATTACAGCACCTAGCGATGTATGTAGTAAATAGAGAGTACATTCCTTTATAAACAATGTAAGTAAATAGTGTATTTAACTAATTACGACAGTCTTAAGTATTTCCTTTTTTTCTCAAATAAATAACGCTCAGTCATCAAAATATCTAAATAATCACTCATTTGAGTAATGACTCAAATACCAGTATTATCACATACGGCGTTGGTCTGTACAACAGTCTATCATGAAAATACAATCAACTAAGCTTTAGTTCCGAAGTTTAATTCTTGGGCTAAATGAAACTTCATCTTAACAGAACTATTAACAGTCACGATATCTTTATCTGCAACAGAGCTTTTTGGTATTGTTGACCATTAATCAGTTGTTGTAGAAATAACAACCTCAGCTCAACAGAACTGTAAACAGTCATAATTTCTCTGCAATAGAAAATGTCAGTATTGTTGACCGTTAATCAGTCGTTGTACAAATAAAATCTCAACAGGACTGTAAACAGGCACGATTTCTATATTTGCAATGAAGGATGTTTTTTATTATTAATCATATATCAATTGTTGTCCAAAACCTCAACTTCAGAGAACTATTAGCATTCATAGTATATCACCTGTAATAATTTTCTTGACCATTTTACAATCTCTATGAAAGAACTTGTAAATACTTTATTGTAATATCCTTGAATCCACCAGCGAAAGTAGCAAAGAAAGTAATAATCTTATAAATATTTGTGTGTGTGTGTTTTTTTTCTTATAACAAAGCCACATCGGACTATCTACTGAGCCCACCAAGGGGAATTGAACCGCTGATTTTAGCGTTATAAGTCCGTCGACTTACCGCTGTACTAGCGGGGAGCTAAATATTTGTCAATCAGATCTTCAGAAATCAGTTGATAGCTTCGTATATTATTATCCAAAGCTTTTCAACTTCTCAATGTAAAGTATAAATAACAAAAACTGAAGCACTAACCCTACAAAGTGTGTATAAAGCTGAGAAAATTCTTTACTAAAAACGTAATGATTTTTATAATTTTACACGTTTCATCTGTTTATGTCGTTTACAATGTTGAATTCATACTTCCCCAATTAAAAAGTCTAATATCGTTAGCCTTATTATAACACGTTTTAAAAAAAGTCAGTTTTCAATTAAATCTCCATAAGAAATCCTAATATAGTTTGTGAGTTAACTTTGGTGTAGTTTGATGTTAATTTATGATTAATTTAAAGGTAGTTTTTATTCTTTATTAATTTTAAGCTAATTTGACGGAACTTGTTATTTAACTTTAATGTAGTTTCATCTTATTTTATGGTTAATTTCGTGATAGTTTTACATTTATTCTTATTAATTTTAAGATAGCCTTAGGCTACTTTATGGTTAACTTTGGTGTAGTTTCACGTTACTCGATGGTTAATTTCAAGATAATTTCTCACTAATTCTTATTAATTTTAAGGTAGTCTTAAGCTACTTTTTGGTTAACTTAAGTGTAGTTACATGTTATTTGAGGGTTAATTTCAAGATAATTTCTCATTAATTTTAATGCACTTTTATGTTAGTTTTTGGTTAGTTTTCTGAAAACATATACGAACGATGTTCTGTATTAGTTCTCGTAAACAGTACAGTAGTGTTCCATTGTAATAAATAGATAGCTAGCTATAAATCTTTTCTCAATAAATTATATTTAACAGTTGTGAAAACATCTTAACGTTCATTAATCAATTCTCACTAAAAACTTAAAAATTGCTTCAACTTATCATGAATTATATGCTATAATAAAATAGAAAAAAAAAAGACTTACTTTGGTACTAACTATACCATGCCTTTATGATAAACTTCTGAAAGTGCAATCCTAATTTCACGCAGGTTTCTAAAGCTAAGCCTATTCTTAAGACAGAATTTCACAGGTAAATGAAAACTCCTTACTGACTTCTTGTTTAACCAATAAAGACAAATTAAATACGCGCTTTGTTGACAGAAATCTATTCTATGCGATGCTTTTTTAACTATAATCAACCATTATTTTTATTTGATGCGCTAAAATAATCACTATTTCTATACAAACGTTTTCGCACAGAACCGAAAGTTCCATCTACCGTCATCTTCATTTGTCGTTTGGAATATTTTGTATTTGGCGAGATTAAAAGACTAAAATAAATTTTCTACTTTAATGGTTTAGGCTTACGAGAAAAATATTTCTACAGAATGCTCAAAATGATACACTTAACTTCTTGATTAACATATAAATATTGTTGTGATTTTAATATAGAATATAATTTTATATAATTATACTGACACAAATGACTATAAAATATTTAAAACAGCTAGGGCTTATTGACACAGTGAGTAGTTCGTGACTTATTGACACGATCTGTAGTTCATGACTCGTAGTTTCCCTCCCACACGCACGTTTCAGTATAGTGTATCAGTGTCTAATGTTTTTAACGATTCCAGTTATTCTTTTATATTACAAGCACCAACTTAAGCACAACCACACTGCGAGACTACCATTCCTTTTAGTTTTTTCGTGCCAACTTCGCTTTTGTTTTTCCAATACACAATATTTAAAGACTCCATCTTTTTGGGGGCACAGCAAGGGCGAGGAATTTGTTTCCTCTTGCTCTTCTTTTTACGCATCAAGTTTTGGATCCTCGCGTGGTTACTAGAATAATTTTTGGTCTTCTGAACGCATTTTCCTTTACAGAAATAGGCTTCAAACTGCTGAGGTTTTATGATCCAGTTCCATTGTAACTCCTTGAAAGAGATATTCATCGAATAGCGACAGCAAAGTTTAGTTTTTCGTCCACTAGTGCAGTCTAACGGGTACCTGCGCTGGTGTTTATTATTAGGCCTAGACCTCTTAGATCGTGCTGTTGATTCTGTTAGTGCGATATCTAAAACTGCCCGTCCGGGCGCTTGGTAAGTAACGTTTATTAGTTTCCCGGAGTGTGCTTTAGCGGCGATCTCTGTGCTGTTTACCGAGAGAAAAGTAAAGCCGTGAGCTTCACATTCAGCGCATTCAATTTGAAGACCGTAGTTTAGAGTAGGGAACTCCACCCACGTTTCGACGGCTTTACTTAAATCGAATACTTCCCAGCCGTCTGTGGCCAGCAAAATCTGCTGCGCTGAAACTAGATAGCGATCAGGTTCCTTGAAATGAGCGGGTTCTTGGAGCTGGTAGATAAAGACTGTAGCTTCTTTTGGCTTCTCACTGTCTGCTACGGCGTTTGAACGCCCTATACGTCCATCTGCTTTGTGGTGGACTCCTTTACGAGCTTTGTAAATGCTGAGTCGAGCAGAAGTTACAGCTAGGCCTCGAGTGCTGTTTCCCAAGTGGTTAGGAAAATTTAAAGAGAAGAATAGAGTTTTAATTCCACTTGATTGGAAAGAACCATTAGTGAAGTCAAACTGTAGTGGCACTGACAGAAAAAGAAAACAAAAGGAGAAAAATAAATGAATTTTAATCGTATGCGCCAAATAACAAAAATTATCTCTTTGATTGGCCAATAAAATACACTATATATAATTACTTATTTTGTAATATTATTAGCAAATTTCAACTAGTTTTGTTTCCCTGAGGTATTGTTTGTTTTTCAATTACGCGCAAGGCTACTCGAGGGCTATTTGTGCTAGCTGTCACTAATTTAGCAGTGTAAGACTAGAGGGAAGGCAGCTATCATCACCACTCACCGCCAACTCTTGGGCTACTCTTTTACCAACGAATAAAGGGATTGATCATCACATTTCAGCAACGCCCCCACGGCTGAAAGGGCGAGCATGTTTGGTGCTACGGGGATTCGAACCCGCGACCCTCGGATTACGAGTCGAACGCTTTATCCCACCAGGCCAGGCCATGCCTCCCCCCGAGGTATTACATATGTTACTAGTAATATTGAATCGTGTAGAACCAGGGAGCAGTAACTCAGATAATAGATTATTGGTCCATCGGGAAATGTGGAATCAAAGATTAGATTGTTGTCGTTAAAATATCAGTTGCACAAGTAATTCTCTATCAAGACTAATTATATCCTTGCTCTTGGGCTTATTCAGTAGTATGTATAGTATTTGGAACTACCAAGATTCAGATATAGAAGAATGGGTTCTAATAATTTTTGTTCTCAATCTCATTAATCTTACTAATAGATTTTTCAAATTCTTGAATCAAATACAAGTCGCCATTACACTTGTAACAGTGGAACCTTTACCAATGGTCACCTTTACCTTACCTTGGGATAATATTATAAAGTTGTCATTTAAGAATCACATTGCTTTTCAGTAGCATATTAATCTGCCATTAACCCTGATAGAGACAAGTCTACCTGTCGAAAGTCCTTGCATTTTATCAATATTTATAGTGATTTAACACCTTTTTGGTTTGGTCTACGTATTTTTAATTATTGTGAATGTATTTCCTACAACGGTTTTGAGAAAAGAGCCATTCTTTAAGGGATCTTCAAACTGACGTTTCTAACAGGTTATTCTAGTTCACTGATGTGAGTTAAACATAATCCTCTATAATTAAGGTTATTTTGAAACATTATTTTAAGTATCTTCATTTTCCACATGAGATCTACAAGCTTCGACTGAAACACGTACTGAGAACCGATCACATTTAATCATATAAAAATGTAAACCAGATTTTTTATAAAGATACTAACTAAAGAAGATTGAAATTTTAAATCTGAAGGACATCTTGCGTGCATGTAGGATAAGCTGCCAGAACTAAGACTCTAAAGATAAGCTGCCAGAGCTAGAACTCTAAGGATAAGCTGCCAGAGCTAAGACTCTAAGAGTAAGCTGCCAGAGCTAAGACTCTAGGGATAAGCTGCCAGAGCTAGAATTCTAAGGTTAAGCTGCCAGAGCTAAGACTCTAGGGATAAGCTGCAAGAGCTAGAGCTCTAAAGATAAGCTGCCAGAGCTAAGACTCTAGGGATAAGCTGCCAGATCTAGAACTCTAAGGATAAGCTGCCAGATTTAAGACTCCAGATACTGAGGTATAATCGTCTCTTATTTCGAACTATATTGACTAGAGGGGGAGGCTTTGACGCCACAAGGGCTTTGCTTGGCTATCTGGACACAGTAACGAGACTGACTATCACTTTCATAATGCTTCCGCAGCCGAAAGTGTGAAACGTTCCGCGACATCGGATCTAAAACTTTGGATCTGCAGCCCGACTTGCTTACCATCTATCAAAATGAAATATTACGTCATATTTCTGACAGTTTTCCTTTAAAGACTTGGGCCGAGAGTGGCTCAGCGGTTAGCGTACCGGACTGTGGATAAGACGTTCCCTGGTTCGCGCCTCTCATTATGGGCAGTTGGTAATGTTGACTATCTGCCTTAGCTTTTGTCTATTACTCCAAAGCTAAGGACGACAAAAGAAGATAACCATAGAGGTTCTTTGCGCGAAATTCAACAAATAACTGAAGACTAAAGGTACACGTTATGCCATAAGAACTTTTGATCTAGCGTAGTAGCCAGTTCACTCTATGTTTTTATTAATAGTACAGAAAGTTACTGGAATCAACAGCGTTTGAAAGCATCTTCAAAACATCAAACAGGCTAAGTTATTAAAACTAAGATTTGAACACAACGATTATTTTAAATTAAATAATACAGTCGGTTGTCTGTTTCAGAATTTTCGTGAAAAGTTACACAAGGGTCATCTGTTTACAACCGTCTTTAATTTTCATCTGATAGACTACAAGAGAGGCAGCTACGCAACAAAACTGCCCCGAAGTGCGGAGCGTGTTTTTTCTTTCGGTAACGAGATGCAAATCACTAGCATTCAGATTCACAGTCCGAGAACGCTGGCTTACAACATCACATCTGCTTCAACTATAGTGAAAAACAATAGATATATGTAAGAGAAACTAGAGAAAATACTAGCTTTGTAATCAATGAAAAAAATATTGATACAATTCTACTTTTCTTTAAGAAAGGGGCCCGGCATGGCCAGGTGGTTAGGGAGATCGACTAGTAATCTGAGGGTCACGGGTTCAAATCCCCACCATACCAAACATGCTTGCCCTTTCAGCCGTGGGGGCGTTGTAATTTACGGTCAATCCCACCATTCTTTGGCAAAAGAGTAGCCCAAGAGTTGGCGGTGGGTGGTGATGACTAGCTGCCTTCCCTGTAGTATTTTACTGACAAATTAGGGATGGCTAGCGCAGATAACCCTCGTGTAACTTTGAGAGAAATTCAAAGCAGACAGACTCTAGAAAAGATTTCTCTTTTTATTTCAATAGGTAACATTCGAATAAAGTTGTACTTCATTTAGCTTTCATGTGAGCTAGGTGTTTATAATAAGGACATTTAGGTTCTACTAATACCATGGAAACAACAGCTGGATATAAAATTAAAAGAAAACTCTACAACTCCCACTAAAGTTAAACTACTTAGCCTAGTTACTAAAACTACACTAAATTTCGAAATAGACAGTATATAAGACATAACTCTGTTGACGAGCGTTTTACTGACTTGAAAGTAATTGGTCAGTATTTGTTGTTTTCATTCTGATACTCGTCATACACATAAATGGATGATTGAAGAAGATAAGACGATGTTTAGTTAGGTTTACGTCTCTAGATGAAGTCAGACCCAGGTAACCATATGTAGCATATGAGTCTGTCTAAGACACCACAATCCGACAGTTAGGTAAGTTCAGATCAATCCATGAACTGTTTTATAATATCCATAAAACTTAATTTTATGTAATTAATACCTACATTAACTGTTATAACACTAAACTTGAACATCATTTCACGTAACTGATGTATGAATGAACAGTTTCCTTACTGATATGGAACTTTCAAACATGGTACTGTTTTAGTTTTTTGTTCCTTGTATTAACAATTTACGAGTGGTGTGTTGTTATTTACTACGTTCTGTTGATATTTTACTACTGTGAAAGTATTACAAATTAACAATTTACGAGTGGTGTGTTGTTATTTACTACGTTCTGTTGATATTTTACTACTGTGAAAGTATTACAAATTAACAATTTACGAGTGGTGTGTTGTTATTTACTACGTTCTGTTGATATTTTACTACTGTGAAAGTATTACAAATTAACAATTTACGAGTGGTGTGTTGTTATTTACTACGTTCTGTTGATATTTTACTACTGTGAAAGTATTACAAATTAACAATTTACGAGTGGTGTGTTGTTATTTACTACGTTCTGTTGATATTTTACTACTGTGAAAGTATTACAAATTAACAATTTACGAGTGGTGTGTTGTCATTTACTACGTTCTGTTGATATTTTACTACTGTTAAAGTATTACAAATTAACAATTTACGAGTGGTGTGTTGTTATTTACTACGTTCTGTTGATATTTTACTACTGTGAAAGTATTACAAATTAACAATTTACGAGTGGTGTGTTGTTATTTACTACGTTCTGTTGATATTTTACTACTGTAAAAGTATTACAAATTAACAATTTACGAGTGGTGTGTTGTTATTTACTACGTTCTGTTGATATTTTACTACTGTGAAAGTATTACAAATTAACAATTTACGAGTGGTGTGTTGTTATTTACTACGTTCTGTTGATATTTTACTACTGTGAAAGTATTACAAATTAACAATTTACGAGTGGTGTGTTGTTATTTACTACGTTCTGTTGATATTTTACTACTGTGAAAGTATTACAAATTAACAATTTACGAGTGGTGTGTTGTTATTTACTACGTTCTGTTGATGTTTTGGTACTGTGAAAGTATTATGTATTAGCAATTTAGGCGTAATGTGATACTATATAGTACGTCCAGTTTAGTGGGGTGGGTGGGTGAGTGTTTTCTTATAGTAAAGCCACATCGGGTTATCTGCTTAGCCCACTGAGGGGAATAGAACCCCTGATTTTACTGTTGTAAATCGGAAGACCTACAGCTGTACTAGCGGGGGGCTTCCAGTTTAGATTTTAGTAATATGTCAGGGGTATAATGTGGCAGTTTAGGCTTAGTGTAATATAGCGAAATAAGAAAACTCATGATCGCACTATGGTTGATCCGATACAAATGCTTATGTGAGAACATTGATCCAACAAAACGTGTCGTATCCGATATTTCTGATAAGTTTAATTTGGATTCGTGTATTCACATTTATCACAATATCTGAAATATCGGATTTGTTCTCGATTAAATGTCCAGTGTGAACAAAGCATTAAAAGTATTTGATCGAACAGCAAATCCATATGGTCAGTTTTACGTATTTTAAAAATAATTCCTTTTCGCCTGTTTACTGCGACACTCGAACTTGGATCACAGTTTCCAAAACTACGTTCTTCTCTTTGCCATCAGGCCTGGCATGGCCAAGCGCGTAAGGCGTGCGACTCGTAATCCGAGGGTCGCGGGTTCGCGCCCGCGTCGCGCTAAATATGCTCGCCCTCTCAGCCGTGGGGGTGTATAATGTGACGGTCAATCCCACTATTCGTTGGTAAAAGAGTAGCCCAAGAGTTGGCGGTGGGTGGTGATGACTAGCTGCCTTCTCTCTAGCCTTACACTGCTAAATTAGGGACGGCTAGCGCAGATAGCCCTCGAGTAGCTTTGTGCGAAATTCCAAAACAAACAAACAAACTCTTTGCCATGTCTGTGGTAACTTGTCACTTGAGTAACCAAGGTAAATATTTACGCAAGCGAATTATCATTTTTATTATCTTCATTTCTCCTTATCGTTTATCGATAGTACAACTGATCAATAAATATATATTAATAATTATTAATACGATTATAATCGTTTCAGAAAAGTGTATTGAACGAAATAAGAATGAAGTTACGTCATTTTCACCCTTCACTCAAGTACAATTTTCGTTCACTAGCCATAATATTAATCCAATCCAACCAAATTCCTCACTTATGGCCCACTTTAGGCCTAGTATGAACTGATGGTTAAAGAACTTAACGCGCAACCTTTGGGCCGCGGGTTCGAATCCAGTTACAAAAAATGTTTGCGTTTTTAGCCCTGGAGAAGTTTGGATATTATAGACAATCCCTACTATACGTTGGTAAGAAGGTAGCCCAAGAGTTGACGGTGTGTGGATGTTGACTGCCTACTTTCTCTCTGATATACCGCTTCAAAATTAGGGAGAGTCCGCGCAGATAGCCCTCGAGTAGTTTCACGCGAAGTTCACGACAAACCAGTGTTTGTGTTTTTTTATTGCAAAGCCACATTGTGCTATCTGCTCAGCCCACCGAGGGGAATCGAACCCTTGATTTTAGCGTTGTAAATTCGTAGACTTACCGCTGTACTAGCGGAGGGCGCATAACAAACCAAACTGTCTCACAAAAGGGAGGAAGAGGCCAACGCTGAACCTGACTCTTCCTGGTCCAAAACATGAACCGAATCCAGATTTAAAAAAAAAAAAAAAGAGAGAAACCCACTTTAATTAACTTAACCTATCACCCCTCAAAAATACTGCGTTCCAACGGTCTAGCTGAACAACATGCGTGTTAGTTGAGAATTGGTTTTCTCTTCAGTGTTCCGCTTATACTTTGATGGCTTGTTTGGCAGACTAAGCGCTGATGTTATCAAATATTATTAACCGTTTTTTGTTGGGTTTTTTTTTTAACGTAAGAATTTAAAGCGCGCTAAGCTTATTATCCCTATTACCTTCGACATTTTCTGACTTGATCATAAAATAAATTACCGTCTTTCTTATTTTGACTCTCAAACTGTTATGTTTCTCCGATTTCTCCTCACAATTAGTGCCCGTTACTTAGCAATTGAAACACTTGTTTTCCACGTACGTTAATAATACTGATGCAGCATTTACTGACAGTTACGTCTTTATGCTCGTCCATTCTGACGCTAACGTTGATTAAGACGGTCTGATTAGCTCTGTTATTGTTGGATTCTGTAATCCTTGTCATTGATCTAACAGAGCTAATTAATGTCGGTGTCTGGAATTCTCGTCACAGGTTCTTTTCTTCTAGAGTTAGCACTGATTCACACTTTTTCCCCAATTTTAAATCAAATTACTGGACCAAACAATTGGAAATATGAAAAGATGTTGCGTTAGGCTTATGAAGTATGATATAGCAATTTGTTTGGACTAGACAAGACCCGGTGATTTGTGTTCACAGACTTTAACTATTGAAATTCGTGATTTATCGCACTATACGATCACATGAAGGTAGCTCAAGAGTTGACGGTGGGTGCTTTCGACAAGCTGCTTACTCTTTAACCTACTACTACAAAATTAGTGACGATCTTATGAACAAATATCTGTTGGTGTAGCTCTGGGCGAAACGTTGAAAGCAAGCGAATTAGTTTAGATTTTAGTTGAATAAAACAAAACGTTTTAACATTTCCAACATGTTGTGCTATTACGAAACATACACACTATTAAAAATATAATATTGAGTCAACATGTTAGTTAAAGAATCGGGTTTTGATATACTTCATTTTAACAGGTTAATCTGAAGTGTCTTATTTAACGCCCTCTTCAAACCGGAGTGGATTGTTTTGTTTTTTTCTAATTTCGCGCAAAGCTCTTCGAGGGCTATCTTCACTAGCCGTCCCTAATTTAGCAGTGTAAGACTAGAGGGAAGGCAGCTAGTCATCACCACCAACCGCCAATTCTTGGGCTACTCTTTTACCAACGTATAGTGGGATTGATCTTTACATTATAACGCCCACACGGCTGAAAGAGCGAGCATGTTTGGTGCCACGGAGATTCGAACCCGCGATCCTCGGATTACGAGTCGAACGCCTTAACACGCTTGGCCATGCCGGGCCCAACCGGAGTGCAAGGCGATATTCATGTGATAGGTAAAAATATTTTTGTCCATGGTACAGTTTGTGTATTCCAATTGTATAACCTATAGCATATTTGTTGTTGTTATCTTCAGTATTCCTGTGTATTTTATCTCGTATTAACTGACCTCAACCAGTTCACATAGCACCAATGTACCTCATATGTTGCTATTCCTGAAATACTTGTTTGATCTTATTTGTTTACTCACAATAGCAACTACATTACAGTTATATTGTATGACCACATGTTGAGGAATTAATCAACAACTACACTACAGTTATATTGTATGACCACACGTTGAGGAGTTAATCAACAACTACACTACAGTTATAATGTATGACCACATGTTGAGGAATTAATCAACAACTACACTACAGTTATATTGTATGACCACACGTTGAGGAGTTAATCAACAACTACACTACAGTTATATTGTATGACCACACGTTGAGGAGTTAATCAACAACTACACTACAGTTATATTGTAGGACCACATGTAAACATTATTAATTCTACTTTCTACTGGCATTGTTCTCCATGTAAACATTATTAATTCTACTTTCTACTGGCATTGTTCTCCATGTAAACATTATAAATTCTACTTTCTACTGGCATTGTTCTCCATGTAAACATTATTAATTCTACTTTCTACTGGCATTGTTCTCCATGTAAACATTATTAATTCTACTTTCTACTGGCAATGTTCTCCATGTAAACATTATTAATTCTACTTTCTACTGGCAATGTTCTCCATGTAAACATTATTAATTCTACTTTCTACTGGCATTGTTCTCCATGTAAACATTATTAATTCTACTTTCTACTGGCAATGTTCTCCATGTAAACATTATTAATTCTACTTTCTACTGGCAATGTTCTCCATGTAAACATTATTGATTCTACTTTCTACTGGCAATGTTCTCCATGTAAACATTATTAATTCTACTTTCTACTGGCAATGTTCTCCATGTAAACATTATTGATTCTACTTTCTACTGGCAATGTTCTCCATGTAAACATTATTAATTCTACTTTCTACTGGCATTGTTCTCCATGGAAACATTATTAATTCTACTTTCTACTGGCATTGTTTTCCATGTACAAATGGTAACATTTGAGAAAATATATTAATTTATGTGGTAAGTAGGATGTTAAACAAATTAACATATGGAATTAGTGTTGGTGTCTAGATGAACATTTAGTTCACAAGCATATGGAATTAGTGTTGGTGTCTAGATGAACATTTAGTTCACAAGCATATGGAATTAGTGTTGGTGTCTAGATGAACATTTAGTTCACAAAGTTTATTTAGTTCCATTTCTTCCAATATAAATCTGCTTCCCATCATAAGGTTTGAATAAACCATTTAAAATTAGCTTCAATAATACCACCTATTTTAGAACAAGCTACTTTGAAGAAAGTCTGAAGATAAGTGTTAAGCTTGCCTATTATTCATAGATTATTAATACTTTAGAATATTTATATATATATATAAATCCAGTAAAATGGTTAGTTCATAAATATTGTTTAATTAGTTTGTTAGTAAGCATTAATTTATGTATTTGTTCAATATTAAGAACAGAGCTACACCATGAGTTTTATTCACCACGGGAATTGAAAGCTGAACTTTAACGTTGTAAGCCCTCAGATTTATGTCTTTGGGGACATAATTATAATTATCAAGTTGTTATCTCTGTTGCTTTATATTTATTATTTTCAGTGTGGCAATACTGGTTCGACAACTGAATTCAATATTTTGGGTCTTTCGGTATCTTAAACTATTGAAAACTGTACTAACTTTGAATTTTTTTTTTCAGTAACTATATGACAGTCTCAATAAAACTTGACAAAAATATATCTGAAACTTTTATTTTACTCTAGCGTGTTAATGAATCATTCATGTATTTTCCTTAACATTTTTAAGTGCGTTACATGAATACAGAATGAACTACAGTTCTAGAAACTTCGAAAGTTCCAATTTAAATGAAATGCTGATAGGCTGTTGTTTTGTTTTTGTTTCAGAATGTTCACTCAAAGCTACACAAATAGTCATTCATACATTTGAACTGATAAATTACAGGTTAGGTAACTAGTTAACAGCACCCGCCGCCAACTCTTGGGCTACCTTTGTCTGACGGAACAGAGGGGTTTCACTGCCACCCTTATAGTCTACTCATGATGCTGAAGTGCAAAATGCGTTTTTTGTGACAGCGGTACCCATGCTAGGAGCCTAAAGATTCCCCTTCCGAACACGCTGACCATTAGGTCAGCCTGGAACAGAACCAAGTGTAAATATTGTTTCAAGTTCTTATGTAGAATGGTTAATCGCCAAAACAGTCCGCATTCTATTGTACGGTGCGTTATTCTGCGCATAAACAGGATGTCCAAACATTTGAAACAACGAATTTATGACGAGTGTTGGGCAATTGACAATGAAGCAAATATGGTTAGCAGTGTTGGGAGAAATTGGAAATATAAGTCCAAACTTGTTTCGAATGATAAGAACAGGACGTGTAATATATTCTGTAGAATTCGTTGGAGTGCCCATGGTTCCAGACTTGACAGGCACTTTGTAGATATACACATATAGATAATTATAGTGACTTTTCGCCTTTGAGTAAACCTGAAAAAAAACAACTTAATCAACAAATTGTCTTCTTCATTAGCTAAATATGGCCACGTGGTTAGGGCTTTAAACTTGTAATCTGAGGGTCGCGAGTTCGGATCCCCATCTCACCAAATATGCTCGCCCTTTCAATCGTGGGGGCGTTATAATGTTATGATCAATTCCACTATTTGATGGTAAAAGAGCAGTCCAAGAGTTGGCGGTGGGTGGTAATAGTTAGCTGCCTTCTCTCTAAAATTACACTGCTAAATTAGGGAGTAAGCAGCTCTTGTGTAGCTTTGCGTGAAAGTTCAAAACAGAGAAAGAAACATAACTGTCGTGACAAACCAAAATTTCAAGATTGTGAGAAGCGACATCACAAATACGCTGTAATTCCTAGCCAGACTTTCATGTTGGTTCGGCTCAAATTGACGGTTTAATAATCTAGAACATAATTATAAAGTAACATCGTTCAAATTTGTCTTTGCCTTACTGGCTTGTTAAAAGTATTGTTACAGTCAAGTTAAACTCATGATCATAACAAGGAAAACGTACATGAAAGGAGAAAAAAAAAAAAAAAAAACGCTGACTTTGCGCAACATGTTTCACCGGATTCCAAGTAACGTGCAAGTCACACTACGAGGAAAAACGTACGTAAAACGACCGAATATTTAATTGCTCGTAAAATAAATTTGTCAACAGTTTCTCGAGATCCTGTGATAAACAACTCTATAGCGTATTGAAATAACTGTTATCATGGAAAATATTTTAATTGGTTGGACACGTATAAATGACCTGCTTTTGTCATTTCAGAATATATATTCTTTAATAAAAAATAATAATATACATCTCCTAGTTTAATCGGGGAAAACACGCGTGAATAAAATGCTGTCATAATTGTATAACGAAATATAAAATATGGAAATACATTCTGATCATGTGCACAGATATTAGTAACTTATAAACGCAATACAAAATGGTATAAGTGAGGCAGTAAATGTAAGCAATTAAGGTTTGAACATTACGACCCAGTTACAGGATTTTCAGAAATATATTGTTTAGTGAAAAGTCGAACACAAACCAAAAACTGGAATTCTAGGACGTCTATTATTTCTTCAGTTGAGCTACTGATACAAAATACGAGATCGCAATTAAAATATTAGTTTATATTAATATATAATACACTGTCAGTTAAGATACTGGTTTTTAGTAATGTATAATATACTGTCAGTTAATTAGATACTGGTTTTTAGTAATGTATAATATACTGTCAGTTAAGATACTGGTTTTTAGTAATGTATAATATACAGTCAGTTAATAAGATACTGATTTTTAGTAATGTATAATATACTGTCAGTTAATTAGATACTGGTTTTTAGTAATGTATAATATACTGTCAGTTAAAATACTGGTTTTTAGTAATATATAATATACTGTCAGTTAAGATACTGGTTTTTAGTAATATATAATATACTGTCAGTTAATTAGATACTGGTTTTTAGTAATGTATAATATACTGTCAGTTAAGATACTTGTCAACAGTAAGTATTACTGTTAGTTAATGTGCTGGTCTATAGTAATGTTTAATATACTGTCATTTAAGACACTAGTCAGCAGTAAAGTATAATATGCTGTCAGTTAACACATTGGTCAACAGTAAAGTATAATGTACTGTCAGTTAACATTTTGGTCAACACTAAAGTATAATGTACTGTCAGTTAACACATTGGTCAACAGTAAAGTATAATATACTGTCAGTTAACACATTGGCCAACAGTAAAGTATAATGTACTGTCAGTTAACACATTGGTCAACAGTAAAGTATAATATACTGTCAGTTAACACATTGGTGAACAGTAAAGTATAATGTACTGTCAGTTAACACATTGGCCAACAGTAAAGTATAATATACTGTCAGTTAACACATTGGTGAACAGTAAAGTATAATATACTGTCAGTTAACACATTGGTGAACAGTAAAGTATAATATACTGTCAGTTAACACATTGGTCAACACTAAAGTATAATGTACTGTCAGTTAACACATTGGTGAACAGTAAAGTATAATGTACTGTCAGTTAACACATTGGCCAACAGTAAAGTATAATATACTGTCAGTTAACACATTGGTGAACAGTAAAGTATAATATACTGTCAGTTAACATATTGGTTAACAGTAAAGTATAATTTACTGTCAGTTAATAGTTTGGTCAACACTAAAGTATAATGTACTGTCAGTTAACACATTGGCCAACAGTAAAGTATAATATACTGTCAGTTAACACATTGGTTAACAGTAAAGTATAATATACTGTCAGTTAACACATTGGTGAACAGTAAAGTATAATATACTGTCAGTTAACACATTGGTTAACAGTAAAGTATAATGTACTGTCAGTTAACACATTAGCCAACAGTAAAGTATAATATACTGTCAGTTAACACATTGGCCAACAGTAAAGTATAATATACTGTCAGTTAACACATTGGCCAACACTAAAGTATAATATACTGTCAGTTAACACGTTGGCCAACAGTAAAGTATAATGTGCTGTCAGTTAACACATTGGCCAACAGTAAAGTATAATATAATGTCAGTTAACACATTGGTTAACAGTAAAGTATAATGTACTGTCAGTTAACACATTAGCCAACAGTAAAGTATAATATACTGTCAGTTAACACATTGGCCAACAGTAAAGTATAATATACTCTCAGTTAACACATTGGCCAACACTAAAGTATAATATACTGTCAGTTAACACGTTGGCCAACAGTAAAGTATAATGTGCTGTCAGTTAACACATTGGCCAACAGTAAAGTATAATATAATGTCTGTTAACACATTGGTCAACACTAAAGTATAATGTACTGTCAGTTAACACATTGGTGAACAGTAAAGTATGATACACTGTCAGTTAACACATTGGTCAACAGTAAAGTATAATGTACTGTCAGGTAACACATTAGCCAACAGTAAAGTATAATGTACTGTCAGTTAACACATTGGTGAACAGTAAAGTATGATACACTGTCAGTTAACACATTGGTCAACAGTAAAGTATAATGTACTGTCAGGTAACACATTGGTCAACACTAAAGTATAATGTACTGTCAGTTAACACATTGGTGAACAGTAAAGTATGATACACTGTCAGTTAACACATTGGTCAACAGTAAAGTATAATGTACTGTCAGGTAACACATTAGCCAACAGTAAAGTATAATATACTCTCAGTTAACACATTGGTTAACAGTAAAGTATAATGTACTGTCAGTTAATACATCAGCCAACAGTAAAGTATAATATACTGTCAGTTAACACATTGGTGAAGAGTAAAGTATAATATACTGTCAGTTAACACATTGGTGAAGAGTAAAGTATAATATACTGTCAGTTAATACATTGGCCAACAGTAAAGTATAATATACTCTCAGTTAACACATTGGCCAACACTAAAGTATAATATACTGTCAGTTAACACATTGGTGAACAGTAAAGTATAATATACTGTCAGTTAACACATTGGTGAACAGTAAAGTATAATATACTGTCAGTTAACACATTGGTTAACAGTAAAGTATAATGTACTGTCAGTTAATACATTAGCCAACAGTAAAGTATAATATACTGTCAGTTAACACATTGGCCAAGAGTAAAGTATAATATACTCTCAGTAAACACATTGGCCAACACTAAAGTATAATATACTGTCAGTTAACACGTTGGCCAACAGTAAAGTATAATGTGCTGTCAGTTAACACATTTGCCAACAGTAAAGTATAATGTACTGTCAGTTAACACATTTGCCAACAGTAAAGTATAATATACTGTCAGTTAACACATTGGTCAACACTAAAGTATAATGTACTGTCAGTTAACACATTTGCCAACAGTAAAGTATAATATACTGTCAGTTAACACATTGGTGAAGAGTAAAGTATAATATACTGTCAGTTAACACATTGGTGAACAGTAAAGTATAATATACTGTCAGTTAACATATTGGTGAACAGTAAAGTATAATGTGCTGTCAGTTAACACATTTGCCAACAGTAAAGTATAATATACTGTCAGTTAACACATTGGTCAACAGTAAAGTATAATGTACTGTCAGTTAACACATTGGTCAACACTAAAGTATAATGTGCTGTCAGTTAACACATTGGTCAACATCAAAGTATAATGTACTGTCAGTTAACACATTGGCCAACAGTAAAGTATAATGTGCTGTCAGTTAGCACATTGGTCAACACTAAAGTATAATGTACTGTCAGTTAACACATTGGTCAACAGTAAAGTATAATGTACTGTCAGTTAACACATTGGCCAACAGTAAAGTATAATATACTGTCAGTTAACACATTGGTGAACAGTAAAGTATAATATACTGTCTGTTAACACATTGGCCAACAGTAAAGTATAATATACTGTCAGTTAACACATTGGCCAACAGTAAAGTATAATATACTGTCAGTTAACACATTGGTGAACAGTAAAGTATAATATACTGTCAGTTAACACATTGGTCAACACTAAAGTATAATGTACTGTCAGTTAACACATTGGTCAACACTAAAGTATAATGTGCTGTCAGTTAACACATTGGTCAACACTAAAGTATAATGTACTGTCAGTTAACACATTGGCCAACAGTAAAGTATAATATACTGTCAGTTAACACATTGGTTAACAGTAAAGTATAATATACTGTCAGTTAACACATTGGCCAACAGTAAAGTATAATATACTGTCAGTTAACACATTAGCCAACAGTAAAGTATAATATACTGTCAGTTAACACATTGGTCAACACTAAAGTATAATGTGCTGTCAGTTAACACATTGGTCAACACTAAAGTATAATATACTGTCAGTTAACACATTGGTGAAGAGTAAAGTATAATATACTGTCAGGTAACACATTGGTTAACAGTAAAGTATAATATACTGTCAGTTAACACATTGGTTAACAGTAAAGTATAATATACTGTCAGTTAACACATTGGTTAACAATAAAGTATAATGTGCTGTCAGTTAACACAATTGCCAACAGTAAAGTATAATATATTGTCAGTTAACACATTGGTGAACAGTAAAGTATAATATACTGTCAGTTAACACATTGGTCAACACTAAAGTATAATGTACTGTCAGTTAACACATTGGTGAACAGTAAAGTATAATACACTGTCAGTTAACACATTGGTCAACACTAAAGTATAACGTACTGTCAGGTAACACATTAGCCAACAGTAAAGTATAATATACTGTCAGTTAACACATTGGCCAACAGTAAAGTATAATATACTGTCAGTTAACACGTTGGTTAACAATAAAGTATAATGTGCTGTCAGTTAACACATTGGCCAACAGTAAAGTATAATATACTGTCAGTTAACACATTGGTTAACAGTAAAGTATAATGTGCTGTCAGTTAACACATTGGCCAACATTAAAGTATAATATACTGTCAGTTAACACATTGGTGAACAGTAAAGTATAATATACTGTCAGTTAACACATTGGTGAACAGTAAAGTATAATACACTGTCAGGTAACACATTGGTTAACAGTAAAGTATAATATACTGTCAGTTAACACGTTGGCCAACAGTAAAGTATAATATACTGTTAGTTAACACATTGGTCAACACTAAAGTATAATATACTGCCAGTTAAGATACTGGTTAATAATATATTATAATAAATACTGAGTAATGTAAATTACTCTATCTTGAGTTCACTGCTATCTATTAAACAAACTTCTCAACTACAGATTATCTGTAGAAAGTTATCTTTTTACGTTTGAATATAGCACAATATAAAATGATATAATTTTTGTATATTTCAATTAGCTGCAAAATATTCCCATAAAGAAAGAATTTTCACGTTGTTCATCCCACTACTGACTCCTTAATTCACATAAAAACTCCCTTATAGAACGTTTTATTATCATGGTACCATAAGTACCATAAGCTGGTACTTCCCCGTCCATTAGGCTAAACAGACGTGAAGGTTTTGAAATACACCACCTATCGCGTTTATGCTAAATAATAGGACGACAAACCCCTGTAATTCACAGTTGAAGGATTTTTTATGTATTTGTTTTTTTGTCACGAACATCTGTGATTATATGACGTCATACAGCCGGATCTACAACAAAGGGCGTATGTTTTTATTAGGTTAAGAAAACACGAAATAAAAATGATTACAATCATAAGTAAGTAAACATACACAGTCCAATCTCAGTTTCACTTTGGTAGACATAGGACGAAGGAGACAATAACCATATCTATTAAAAATTTGACATTGGTGTGACGATGCTGAAAATACACTAAAAGATAATATTATTTTAAGTATAAATTGGTAATTGCAGAATCAATAAAAAAAACCCGCTTTTATTTTCATTAGTTGCAGTATTTGTTGCGAATTTCCCACAGGTGAATAACCTGAGAGATGCTAAAGTTTAAATGTGTACGGTGGCGGTGAATATAATATTGTATATATTTGGCAAACTCAGTATTTGGACCTCAAATATATGGTGAAGTAAAATGAATTCAAACACCACAGATATTAAAAACTAAAATTATTCCAACACTATTCACCTGAGTGGAATGGTCGGGCAACAGTAAAAACAGATATAATCACTATAGTTTCTCTTAAAAGGGGGAAAAAAAAAGTATTTTGTGTTACCAACACCAGGTAGCGTGTGCGTGTCGGTTGAAAGATTTAGTATAAATTTTAATTTTAAAATGAAACTCTGGAGATTTATGCTACCCCGGAGAGAAACGTGAGACAAGTGCTTTCTCCTGAATAACTGAATTAGCTAACTATGAAAGTTAGAAAGAACAATTTTTTGTTTATTAATGTGTAACCAGTATGTAATCATTACATATGTTGCTAGTTCATGAGTATCTTCTTTATGGGATTATTACTTGGTTATTAAAAGCTTTTCAATCAACTTATTTCTTTGTTGTGTTGATACGAGTTTTCAGTTTATTTAAAAGTAGATATCTGTGAAAATTTTCTGACCCTAGAATTCCCGACGAATTAAACGGCTCTTTAAGACTATTTTCTAACCTATTTCTGTATAATTTTGTTTGTAAATTCATGAGAGCCTGAATTACAGGTCGCCTAATAACGCGTGACTCACGCGACATTAGATACCAAATAACAATATTTTAAACAAAATCCGTCTAATTATTTATTGTTGGTTAACCTTATGTGTTGCACCTGGTAACTGAGTAGTAGTAATACACACACAGTGTAGTCCATTATTCTAAACAGAGAGTTGCAACAGATGAAATGTGGACGTGGACATCTTCGGTAATCGATAATTAACATTCGTAGTAAATTATTGAAGCTTAAATTTGGATTTGTATTAACTTTATATTTTATCTAATATGTTTATATATTTAGGAGGATTTTAGCAAACAATTTCAAGTGTCACATTATCAAAGAAGGTCGCGGGTTCGAATCTCCGTCACATCAAACAAAATCGCCTTTTCAGCCGTAGGGGAGTTATAGAGGTACGATCAATCCCATTATTCGTTGGTAAAAGAGTAGCCCAGAGTTAATGGTGGGTGGCGATGACTAGTTGTCTTCCCTCTAGTTTTACACTGCTAAATTAGGGACAGTTAGCGTAGATAGCCCTCTAGTGGATTTGCGCGAAATTCAAAAACAAACTCTTAAGTGCCGCTCTTCAGCGTTTTATGTGAGAAATGTATAACTAATTTGTTTGTTCAATGTGATTAACAAAGCTACAAAATTAGCTGTTTGTGCTTTGCCAATAAGGTATCGAAACCTAGTTTTTAGCGTTATAAGCTTTCAAGAGTTACCGGTAAGCCAATGGAGGCTGTTGATTGAAAGATAATAGAACTAAAGACACAAATCTATACGATCTTTCGTAGCTAGTTCTTAAAGAGAAGAGATGTATTATGGTTCCTATATTTAATATGTGAAAACTCTGCACAGTTTGATTAAAGATTTGTTTTGTGTGGGGTTTTATTTAAATTTCGCGCAAAGCTACACGAGGGATATTTGCGCTAGCCGTCCCTAATTTAGCAGTGTAAGACAAGAGGGAAGGCAACTAGTCATCACCACCCACCGCTAACTCTTGGGCTACTCTTTTACCAACGAATAGTGGGATTGACCGTCACTTTATAACGCCTCTATGGGTATTGGTATGATGGGAATTTTAACCCGCTACTCTCATGTTACAAGTTGAGTGTCTCAACCACCTGGCCATGCTGCCGGGCCTAGGCAGCGAGAGACCGACGTTCTTAAATATACCTAACATTGACTAACAGTTGATAAATATTAAGTAACTATAGCTAACATTGACTAACAGTTGATAAATATTAAGTAACTATAGCTAACATTGACTAAAAACTGATAAATATTTAATAACTATAGCTAACATTGACTAAAAACTGATAAATATTTAATAACTATAGTTAACATTGATATTTGATAAATATTTAATAACTATATCTAACATTGACTAACAGTTAATAAATATTAAGTAACTATAGCTAACATTGACTAAAAACTGATAAATATTTAATAACTATAGCTAACATTGACTAACAGTTGATAAATATTTAATAACTATAGCTAACATTGACTAACAGTTAATAAATATTAAGTAACTATAGCTAACATTGACTAACATTTAATAAATATTTAATAACTGTAGCTAACACTGATTAATTCAGTGACGAGTTTCGTTTGTCAAGAATGTCTGTGAGATAGAGGGCGTTGATGTCAAAGAAGCGCTTGATACTATTGTGTTCCGTTCCACAAGACAGTCTGTAAATTAGACAGATCCGATTACCAGTAACCATCGGTATTCTTGTATTTTTGTTCAACAATATATTTGCAGGATAGAGGGCGCTGTTACAAGTGACACCTGATATTCTTGTTGATATAGGAACGCGTTTTATGCGTTATTATATGTAGTCTGTGGTACTTGTAATTTACTCTTTATAAGTCTATTAATAAATTGTCTTGTTTTTTGTTTTGTATTTTTTATAAATCTATTGTTTACATTACAAATACACATTTTTGAGAACGCACCCTGAAACTTTATATAATTACAGTGAATATTAGACGTAACATTATTCTATTGTGCGTGGAAGTCGAGATAGCACACTGTTCATGATAACCGACAGGTGGGGTAACGTTGTTTGTTTCGGATATTGGGGCAAATCTATACAAGGACTTCTACGTTAGGTTCCTTTAATTTTGAAGTTATAGACTAATGGGAGGAAAGCTAGTCGACGGCACCCACCGCCATTTCTTTAACTGCTTTTGACTCATGAAATAGTGACTGTTACTCTTATAACACATCTACGTGCCCAAGGTACGGGACGCGAACCATAGATCCGCAGCTATGGTCCGATAGATTTTTAATGGGAATCTTAAAGGTTTTGTTTCAGAAACAACCGTAACATAATATGATATCTTTCCTACCTTCGTCTCTAAAGGTGTAAAACCTCTGAACTATGTCATCGTAATGCTCCTCAGTGCCCGAGTTTTTCATGTTTCGATGATATATTTCCATCACCCTGTCCAGCTCACTCTGAGTGACGTTCACTTGGGAGGCGTCCGGCGCTCTTTCCATCCCCAGCTCCAATAGAATATGTTGCTTAATGTTCTCTATTTCCTCTTCCAGATCCAAGTCTTCAAATTCATCCTTGTTGAGCGTTTCAGAAGACGGGAGTTCCTCGATCGCCTCGGGCAGCGGTTTCGTCCTTCTCACGAGCGCAGTCGTCACGACACACAGCAGCAAGAAAGTGTGAGCCGTATAGAGGCATCTCCTAGTCATTTCTCGTGCCGCATGGAGAGAGGAACGCACTGTGGAGCTCTTTTTAACAGGTCACTCAGGTGCCGTCCGACTTAGCGCACTTAAAAACAGTGCTCGCGGCTTCTTTATAGTCCATTTTAAACCAACCAGCTTACCAGAAGGGCACCTCCTCAGCAAAGATCGGACGAATGGGAAACGAAAACAGAGGTGGTTTTTCCACCCTAGCCCACGTTGTTGTCTGTCGGTGGACGCGACTCAGACCTTTCTAAGTCTTAGCAGACCTACTCTATACTCGCCACCTCACGTGCGAAATCCTACCGAGAATGTTTCTGGTCCTGTTTTAAACAGGTTATTGCAATTACTTGTGAAGATTGCATCGTTTCTACCGAGCAGTTGGAAAAAACGAGTTTAATAGGCATCGTTAATTCATATACAATCGGTAATTATTTCTTTTTAACTAAAAAAACAAAAACACGGCTAGAAGCTCAAACATTTTCTATATTTAATCAAGTACGTATCCATGATAGAAAGAAATAATAAATTGAGATCCAGCGTAATGCTTCGTTTGTTTTTGAATTTCGTGTAAAGTTACACAAGGGCTATCTGTCCCTAATTTGGGCCCGGCATGGCCAGGTGGTTTAAGGCATTCGACTCGTAATCTGAGATTCGCGAGTTCGAATTCCCGTCGCATCAAACATGCTCGCTCTTAAAGCCATGGGAGCGTTATAATGTTAGCTACAATCGTGTAGCTTTGCGCAAAATTCATAAAACAAACAAATTGTCCCTAATTTATCAGTGTAAGACTAGAGGGAAGGCGAATAGTCATCACCACTCATCGCCAACTCTTGGGATACTCTTTTACCAACCAATAGTGGGTTTAACCGTCACATTATACCGCTCCCACGGCTTAAAGTGCGGCCATGTTTAGTGTGACAGGAATTCGAACCCACGACCTTCAGAGCTCCAGTCGAGCGTCCTGACCAGCTGGCTATACGTTACGATATTTAATTCAGCGTACTTCATACAAGAAACTATTTATGTGGGGGTGGGAAAGTGATTTTTTATAGCAAATCCACATCCGACCAGGTGCCCAGCGTGGGGAATCGAACCCATAATTTTCGTGTTGTAAATCCGTAGACTTACATCTGTACCAGCGGGGCACGTTTTTTTATGGCATTCCATGAGACTGCACGTGGTGCTTACCGGAAAAATACATATTTTGTAATATTAAATTCAGAAAAATTGTTCCGGAAATTACTTGTTTTATGGTGTGACACTGAGCGTAGTTTTTACTGTGAAATTACTTGTTTTTATGGTATGACACTGAGCGTAGTTTTTACTGTGAAATTACTTGTTTTTATGGTATGAAACTGAGCGTAGTTTTTACTGTGAAATTACTTGTTTTTATGGTATGACACTGAGCGTAGTTTTTACTGTGAAATTACTTGTTTTTATGGTATGAAACTGAGCGTAGTTTTTACTGTGAAATTACTTGTTTTTATGGTATGAAACTGAGCGTAGTTTTTACTGTGAAATTACTTGTTTTTATGGTATGAAATTGAGCGTAGTTTTTACTGTGAAATTACTTGTTTTTTTATGGTATGACACTGAGCGTAGTTTTTACTGTGAAATTACTTGTTTTTATGGTATGACACTGAGCGTAGTTTTTACTGTGAAATTACTTGTTTTTATGGTATGACACTGAGCGTAGTTTTTACTGTGAAATTACTTGTTTTTATGGTATGAAACTGAGCGTAGTTTTTACTGTGAAATTACTTGTTTTTATGGTATGACACTGAGCGTAGTTTTTACTGTGAAATTACTTGTTTTTATGGTATGACACTGAGCGTAGTTTTACTGTGAAATTACTTGTTTTATGGTATGAAACTGAGCGTAGTTTTACTGTGAAATTACTTGTTTTATGGTATGACACTGAGCGTAGTTTTTACTGTGAAATTACTTGTTTTTATGGTATGAAACTGAGCGTAGTTTTTACTGTGAAATTACTTGTTTTTTATGGTATGAAATTGAGCGTAGTTTTTACTGTGAAATTACTTGTTTTTATGGTATGAAACTGAGCGTAGTTTTTACTGTGAAATTACTTGTTTTTTATGGTATGAAACTGAGCGTAGTTTTTACTGTGAAATTACTTGTTTTTATGGTATGACACTGAGCGTAGTTTTTACTGTGAAATTACTTGTTTTTATGGTATGAAACTGAGCGTAGTTTTTACTGTGAAATTACTTGTTTTTATGGTGTGACACTGAGCGTAGTTTTTACTCTGAAAGAAATGTTTATTAGCTAAGTAAAGTTTGAACGTGTTAGTAAACGGTATTAAGTGTATACAATTTAACATTACGTAAACTTTGCTGTATTATCGTACTGGCGGATCCACTGGTGGGACAGCACTAAGTCTACGTATTTATATCACTGAATTGTGCAGTTTGGTATTTTAGCGCCACAGAAATTGACTCAACCGAAACATTTCGTTTCTATAACTTACAGTAAGAAAATAGTAACATTTTGAAATGTGTTTAAATTCCGTAATGTTAATTTGTTCCTGACACTTTACCTACTACCTAAGTGTTTTCACAGCGTCTTTCTTGTATTTGTAACAGATCGTGTTTAGGCTTTTTAATGATCATTAAAAATAACAATTGGAGAGTTGTTCAAAGGAGATAAAAGTACACACACGAATGTAATACGCAAACTCATTCTTATGAACGTAACTCCACGTGCACACGTGTGTGTGTACTAAAACATCTCTTCTCGTAATTAAAGATGCCTTCGTGTAATTTGTCACCGACGAAATCTAAGATTCACACAACTCTGTGCTAGCCATCGAGACAAACTTGACGAAGGACCTCAGAGAACTGCGTGTAAAGTCTTTCTACTGGGAGTCCAGAACTGGACGTTAGTAGACTGTATAAGTTATTATTGTGTTTCTTAAGTAACCACACGCAGGAGATTTGAAACCTTATAAAGGTGTTTAAATTAGACTAACATATTGACGAAACGTTTTAAAACACAACATTTTAAAATATATCGTTATTGGTAGAAATATTGGAATAATTATTGTTTGAATTATTAACCTGAAAGGCTCGGCATGACCAGGTGGTTAAAGCACTCGACTCATAATCTGAGTATCGCGGGTTCGAATCCCCGTCACAGCAAACATGCTCTCCCTTTCAACTGTGGAGGCGTTATAATGTAGCGGTCAATCCCACTATTCATTGGTAAAAGAGTAGCCCAAGAGTTGGCAGTGGGGTGGTGATGACCAGCTGTCTTCCCTCTAGTCTTGCACTGTTAAATTAGGGACGGCTAGTGTAGATAGCCCTCGTGTAGCTTTGCGCGAAATTCAAACCAAACCAAACCAATTAACCTGAAATGGCATACATTCATATTTCATATGGAAAAACGTGATTTTCTCATTGTAATAATTTTCTTTATAACAAACGTCTTTTTGTGGTTGGAATGTACAAATGAACTAGATGTATTCTGAAGCAGTTACACTGGATTGGAAGAGACTCGAATCCACGATTTTAATTTTTACTTCATTTTTTTCAGAAAATATTTTTTTACATTTTTAATAGCTACAGCTACCTATTAGTCTTTAATGTGTGAAAAGCTACAATGAAAGTCACGTATTTTTGTCTCCTGTTGGCTAAACTTGCTAACTAAAAACATGTGACATCAACTCAGATTCAATTTTTACTGATTTGCAAAACTCGCGTATTCGATGAAAATTCTATTGAAGGAACAAAAGCTACATAACGCCGTTTTAATAAAACGTGGAAAACATTGTATAGGGGGCAGCGTAAACGTGTGATTAAAATGCCGGTCTACAATACGGAAAGTACGAGGTTCTATTTGAGATATGCCTAATTTATAAGTACTGCACAGAGGGAGGTTTATTATCTATTTATTTTGAATTTCGTGTAAAGCTACACGAGGGTTATCTGCGCTAGCCGCCCCTAATTTAGCAGTGTAAGACTAGAGGGAAGGCAGCTAGTCATCACCACCACCTACCGCCAACTCTAGGGCTAATCTTTTACCAACGAATAGTGGGATTGACCGTCACATTACAACCCCACCCCACGGCTGAAAGGGCGAGCATGTTTGGTGTGATGTGGATTCGAACCCGCGACCCTTAGAATAGGAGCCGATTGCTTTAACCGCCTGACCATGCCCTAATGCTAAAAACTTGGTTTCGATAGCCGTGGTGGGCAGAGCACAGATAGCCCATTGTATAACTTTGTGCTTAAATTCAAATAAACGATAAATATTAAATAATGAAGCAATAAGTAGACAAACGTATTTTGAATTAAACTTCTTATCACATTAAGAAAAATAAAACAAAATTCGCGTCGGACTCTAATTAACTTTATTGAGTTTAAACGGATTAAAATTTATTCATTTTTAAGCAATTCTAAATACGCGGTAATTCATGGAAAAGGACCTCGTGAAACGAGTTAGATTACGTATGTAAACACGTGCTCCTATTTTAATTGCCCTTTTAGTATTTGGCTGTGGCTTAAAACCTCGCCTTTCTTGGCGTTATTGAAAGCAAGTATGTGACATTCGTGTTTTAGTATTGTTAAAGCGAAGATTTATTTTAAATGTTCTTTTATTTTATATGAAAAGCCTAATTATTGTACCTCTTGCTATCATTGGAAATAAGAAGTTGATGGCTACCAGCTATTGTTTACAATCTCTCTTTTTTTCGGGGTTAAAGAAAATATCTTAGTTTAAAAAACTGTGCTATCACTAAATCAACTGAAACATTTCGAATAATGTGTTCTCCATTTGTGTTTGAATGTTTAAATACAATATGAAATGAATGTAGTACAAAATAAAAATATTTAAATGATTGAAATCGTGCCTATCGAATTTTATAATTTCTCACTGAGGCCCAGATTCAGGGATTTTAACACTAACGTTTACGTTTCGTTAGCTTGGAGTTAGGCACAAAGTTTCACAATTGGTTATCTGTGTTCTGCCCACCACGGGTATAGAAACCTGGTTTCTAGCGGTGTGAGTCTACAGGCATACCTACTATGCCTCTGGGTCTGTAATAAGCACAGTGTGGACAACCCATTGTGCAGCTTTGTGTTGGTTTTTAAAAAATAACACAGCCCACCAGAATCGAATACCTGATCTTAGCATTATGAGCTCCCAACTTTGTTACTGAGTCAGCGAGGTGGGCTAAACAGACATAGCAAAGAAACTAAATTAATATTTGAAAAATTGAAATTCAATTTCACGTAATTTCAGTTTAATTTTTCAAAGTTGATAGCAAAACAAAACTGATCCTAAAAATTGCCCGAGGAACAAAAAGAAATTACGGATAATGTTCGCTGTGAAAATAGTAATTTGTACATTTTTACGCAAGTTTCGTTACAGTACGTTTCATTTGTTTTCCTCCATTACCTACACCGATCGAATTCGACATTTTTGTGTTGTTTCATAAAATAGACATTTGGGTTTCGGTATTTTTTGTCAGTTTTTTTGTGCGTGTTTCCAGAAAATTCGAAGGTGGTCATGTTCGGCAGCAGGATTTTCCTTGAATTTTGTCTGAGCGTTGGTTCGCTAATTTCATGGAGATGTTTTTAAACAAGAATAAAAATGTACATTATTTTCCCACTAAATAAGTCAGAGCTCAGTATCACTGTAAACACATCTATCACAGATTTACCATTACACTGACTAAGACTCCTGATTCAGAGTCGCTAATATCAGAGTTTAAAACTCTCTCCACTTGTGTTGTAATTACCTAGTGTCTAAGATTTAAGAATCATTTAAAATTATAACCAGAAACTCCTAACGGATATTTCTTCACGTACGGTCTCCACAGAGTACCAGTTTAACTTTATTCATTTGGCCATGCGTTATTAATCTTTCTTCTTCGGCAGTTTGTTTATAATTTTCGTTAAAAGCAACAGAATGGGTGGCGCGTAACTCCATAATTCTGAATTAATACGGCAGAGAACAGTAATCAATACCAGTCGTCAATTCTTGTGTTACTCCTTTATAACCGAGTGCGTTTTGTGAGAGTTTATCTTATAGCAAAGCCGCATCAAGCTATCTGCTGAGTCCACCGAGGGGAATGGAACCCCTGATTTTAGCGTTGTAAATCAGTGGACTTACCGCTATATTAGCGGGAGACCTTTTATAACCGAACAGTGAGATTTGACCACCTCTCTTGCACTATAACACGGTTCTAAAGCTTGGAACGCGTTTGTGCTTCAGTGTAAAGCAAACTGTGAACACTTGGATTATGTGTTCAGGGCATATTAACCGTTAGGTCACTCCAGCACCTTAAGACAGAATATATCTATAGGGCCTCAATGACTCAACGACAAGTCTGAATACGCTTAGCACTACAGACCGAATTTCGATACCCGTGGTGGGCACAGCGCAAATAGCTCACTGTGCAGCTTAGTGTTTAGGAACAAGGAAAACAAATACATCCAGAGTGGCACTGTTTACCTTTGTGGTACCATTGGTTTAGTGCACTCGAATTATTTACGAAAATAATCATTTAGAACCACAGTTGAGACTCTAAGGATGGACAATATGCAAGATCAAACTTTCGGCTGAACCTGAAGAAGAGCCACGCCTAAAATTGGAGTTCCACTATTCTTATGTTTCGAGCATCGCATTAAAACGTGTCTATTTTAAATAAAAAGAATTAAGCAATCGAAATAACGAAGAACAGATATCAAGATATTATTATTAACCCTAGGTATTAACCCTAGCTCAGGCTTAACAACTGTGTAGACATACTAATATTTTTTATTATAATTTTATTACCCTCAGAAGCCACTCGGTTAAAATGAATAATTTAAGGGCCTAGATAATCTGAGGTAGTAATAACAAAGTGGTCTTACAACACTGTTAAATTATAACTTGTTTTTAAATTTCAAAATGACAAATAAAATACACATATATTCTCACTTAATCGTAGTTTGTTGTTTTTTAAACATTCTCTGGCAATAATGATGGTAAATTTGGAAACGATACGACAGTTTGTATGTCACGAGGCCAAATTATTAATTAGGCACAGTGCGCAGGGCAAACAAAAACTTGAAGGCCTACAGAAACTATAGATCCATGAAATTTTTCTTAAAAGATAATTTGTGATTTAACTTATACGGCTGGTAGGGACCTACAAACAGAAGGGGCCTAGGCCTTTTATTCGTCTTGATCCGGTACCGAACAAGGAGAAAACTTTAACTTGAACCCTAACAACAATAACAAAAACAACACTTTTTAGAGTCACGCGAGAAGTGCTCACATGGTCTTACTCAACGAATCACTTCGTGTCTCGTGGTCCTTGAGCAGCGAAAAACAAATTTTGACTTTGGATGACTTAAGGCAACTTCATGGCGCCATTGGAAAAACTTCATTTTTTAAATTAGGTTATTGACGGGAAAAAAAACAGCGAAACTCAGACTTTTCATTAAAGAAGGCTCAGCGGAAAGTCTGAAACGAACGTAGTCCATCTTAAGGACTAAGTAGGAGTAGTCCATCAAAGAGACAAGTCTTATATTAATGCCCCCCAGTGGCACAGCGGTATGTCTGCGGACTCACACCGCTAAAAACTGCGTTTAGATACCCGTGGTGAGCAGAACACACATAACCCATTGTGTAGCTTTGTGTCTAATTGTAAATAAACAAACAATCTTACATAAGTACGATATTATCTATAGGAATATAGAGCTACTGAGAGCTATTTGGGGTCCAGGATGATACTGTGCACACGTATAAGCCATTGAAGGCGTGGTTAATGTTTCTTAAATCACATACTGATATCGTAAATTCTGTACACATATTTTATTGTTGTCTCACATGAGAAGTTGACCACAAGAAAATAACAATGTTCTGTCGGTGAACCTGGGTGTATGTACAATGAAGTTCCTAAAACCCCAACATTTTCACAGTATCAAATACGTGGATATGAATACGTCTATTGGTATATGCATTTGTATCAGAATACATGGCGCTAGTTTCTAATCGTATCTTTATTCGTTTATAAGGTTTTGCTTTACATAAAACTTGCGCTGTTGTTTAAAATGACGTGTAACCATCATTCCAAAGGTGTGTTATTGTTTTCTTTTTTTTTAATTTACGAATATCTCTGATTATAAAGAACATTTGGCGCTACAAGTTTATTTACATCAAATGAACAGGAAGTGACGTAGTTACTTTTTGAATTATTCATTGCATTTTTTTTTCTTCAAAAGACAGAAAAAAATCATTACATTTATTGGTTCTCACATCGTCCTATCTCCTGATAACGGTAGATTTGCGTAGTTTTCTTCTTGTGATAATCCACACAAATTCTGTTATGGGAAAACATCAGAAAATATAACATTTGATATAATAATTATAATATTATAATTAAACTTTTAGCTACAGTCGGTTATTTTAGCACTTCAACGAAGATTCTGTGACAATATTTTGTTATGGCCACCAAGCATATCGAAATTAGGTTTTAGGGTTACCGCTGAGTAACTGAGGGAAGATTGTTTTGTTTGTTTCTTTGTTTGTTTGAATTTCTCGCAAAGCTACTCGACGGCTAGCGCAGATAGCCGTCCCTAATTTAGTAGTGTAAGACTAGAGGGAAGGCAGCTAGTCATCACCACCTACCGCCAACTCTTGGGCTACTCTTTTACCATCGAATAGTGGGATTGACCATCACATTATAACGCCCCCACAGCTGAAAGGGTGAGCGCGTTTGGTGTGACGGATATTAGAACCCCCGACCCCCAGATTACGAGTCGAGTGCCCTAACCATCTGGCGATGCTGGGGCTCATTGTCCTGTGTTCTTTTTAACCAACAGATGAACCTCTGCTGAAGACAGCGAAATGTCTCGATTTCGTTTCTGTTACCAGAGAGAAACGATTTTTTTTTTACAGGATTAAAAATCTGGTTGGGCTCCCTCGACAAATATATTCAAAGCAGAAAAAAGTGATTACACATTTTACTTAAGTTTATGCGCCATAAAAATAAAATAAAATGAGTTTGTACTCAAAAGAGTTTGCAAAGAGTTTGAAAAAAATTATAAATAGTTAGTTTTATAGCCAGAATTGGTTAACATTCCTATGAAAATGCTGGCGCGTGGTCTTCGAATTGGCTGTTAAACAGTCTCCTGTTCTGGCTTCTTCGTCAGTTTCCTGGAACAGTGGCTCAAGTGACTCATCTGTATAATATCAAAGGTAAACCTTGAAATGACGAAATCACATTCCTAAATACAAATCCGTATCGAATAAACACTTTACAGACTGTGAGTAATAGCATTTTTTCTCCTCGCACTATTTATATGTAATTTATTTTTATGGTCCTTTCTACTAGCTTCTAAAAATAGCTTCTTTTAAGTGTCTCAATATGTAATTCTCCTGAACACGAACTTCCACGTGTTTCAAGTTAAAATCAACATAGCACGAGTAAAATTAAATGCTATTTCTTTTTCGGTTTCAAAAATATTGATTTCCTGACGACATGAAGATCTATTTTGAGTGGGATGTTCGACCTGAACAGCACCTTATGCGCACGTGAGTCAAACGGTTAGGTCAGAGACCTCTAGTTTTCAGGTGTAAACCAGAAGAAAGACAACCAATCAACGGCGACCACAGCCACAAGCTGGACAGGCTTTGAATCGAATAAAGTCACTTTTTTTAAAACACATTCACAGAAGGTCTTAAGTCATTGTTTGTTTGTTTGTTTTTTGAATTTCGCACAAAGCTACTCGAGGGCTATCTGTGCTAGCCGTCCCTAATTTAGCAGTGTAAGACTAGAGGGAAGGCAGCTAGTCATCACCACCCACCGCCAACTTTTGGGCTACTCTTTTACCAACGAATAGCGGGATTGACCGTCACTTATAACGCCCCCACGGCTGAAAGGGCGAGCATGTTTGGTGCGACAGGGATGCGAACCTGCGACCCTCAGATTACGAGTCGCACGCCTTAAGACGCTTGGCCATGCCGGGCCGGTCTTAAGTCATAGCGAGGTTGAATCCTTGGTCCTCTTAATCCGCAGCCCAGCTCACTGACTACTTGGTTATGTGTCAAAGATTGTTGCTAAATGTGTATATGTTACCTTGGTGTTGTTGTTCTTATTTCATGCTGATTTCTATTTATTGGATTATTTGCTTGGTTTTGAATTTCGTGCATAACTGCAGGAGGGCTATCCGCGCTGACCGTCCCTAATTTAGCAGTGTAATAAATAAATTGATAGAAATAAATCTTTCCTCTGTTCAGTACGATTCAAAAACCGGTTTTACATACATGTTTAAGCCGAAGGAAAGATTGTCTCAGCTTACCTAAGCCTCACTCTCTGTCCTATAATCACGTTTTCGCTCTGCATATCTTTTATTAATTTTAGTAATGTTAAGGAATTACCATAGTATTTTCTTTTGCACCACGCACGTTCACTCGGGACTTCTGAGTATTGCTAGCGTGACCTGATGTTCCTTGGATCTTATTTGAAATCTTTCAGCAATCTCCATTATGAAATACAAACAAATCCACTTATGACAAGAATATATATGTATTCATTATATATGGGCCTTAAGTTAAATACATGGTCTCCGAAAACCTCTTGTTTTGAAGTTTATTTTGTGATATAATTTTGTGTATTAGTTACAGTTTAATCCTGTTTTCTAGTTGTTTCTCGACTTATAAATTGTTTACCAGTTCCTGTAATAAACAGGAATCACCGATATGGAAAGACATGTTTCTATATATATATATAGTAACTGTGTGTTTTTTTTCCTATAGCAAAGCCACAGTGGAGTCTCAGTAACCGTGATACGACACATTAGAGATAATAAAATTGAGCTTTTTAGAATATCCTTGTTTGTCATGCTAGACCCAAGACTATGCGCCCACTGACACAGATAAATTTTTCGAGGACACTTGAAGCGAGACTACAATTATCTGAGCGTTTAGTACAAGTTTCAGCGCTTATAATAACAAGAAATTGTCTTGTCTATTTTACAATCAGTTAGCGCTTGTCGAAAATCAAATATAGGTTGATTTTTTTTTTTTTTTGTAAGCACCGTCTGTGGAGTGAATATTTATTAATTGGTACAGGTGAAACATTTGGAATCAGGATGAATTTTAATTATATTTATATAATCAATTATATTGTATTTCTATAAGATCTCTTAAGTTTTTTTTAGTTTTTTTTTTTCGGTATATCCATTGGCAATGACTTGTTTCGCTCAATTCCATAGCTCTTCAGGCCGGCTAAGTACAGCACATATTGTATTGGTCGTAGATCTGTTTATTATCAGAATAATATTTGAATTATTAGGAGTGAATGATTTTTGTTGGCGAAAATAAATCAGTGGTTATAATCAATCAAACGTGCAGTTCGACAACACCATTAGCTTTATTGTACTCTCAAACACCACATCTTTCTTCAATTCCTTATATTTTATCTGAAGATGTTTTGGAATTTCGCGCAAAGCTATACGAGGGCTATCTGCGCTAGCCGTCCTAAATTTAGCAGCGGAAGGCAGCTAGTCATCACCACTCACCGCCAAATCTTGGGCTACTCTTTTTACCAATGAATAGTGGGCTTTTCGTCACATTATAACGCCCCACGATTGAAAGGGCGAGCATGTTTGGTGCGACGGGGATTCGAATCCGTGACCCTCGGATTACGAGTCGAACGCCTTAACCCACCTGGCCATGCCGTGCCTATCCGAAGAGAATCATAATAATACTTCATCCACAAGCTGGTCACCATGCCTATTATACCAAAACAAGAACAAAAACAGTGCTTCGCTGATTTAGGCCGTGGGTGCGTCATAAGGGTGATGGGCAATTTCCACTATTTTTCAAACAGGAGGAGCACAAGATTTGTCGGAGAATTATGTTAATTAGCTATATTTTCTCTTGACTACCGGTTCAAAATTAGAGACAGACAGAGCAGCTAGTCCCTTTCACGAATATCCGAAAAACAATAGGCAATCTACAAAGTATTGTGTAACATATGTATCTTATCTTTGTTAGCCTGAAGATGACCTAAGAAGGTCGAGACGTTGCTCTCTGCTAATCAATAAAGTGTTAACACCCATACCAGCCGTTCTGAAATACATTTTTATTTCAAATGGGTTTCTCGTCATCAAGGTACGTGTAAAATAGTTTCAAACACGGTTTAGAACCCCTCTTACGAAACAAATAGAAATTTATATGGTTATTAGTTTGACACTTTCACGTGTTATCTTTTAGTTCAGCTTTTGTTTGCTTCATAACGAAAGTTCCAAGATCCTTCAAACCAACAGGATGAGCGGGGTAGAGTTGGGAGGTAGCCTCCCTAAGTGAGAAAAACTTTAACCCTTTCACAAAACAAAGTTACAACAAATGTAGATTTCTCTTCCGTAGGATCAGCGGTAAATCTAAGGGTTTATAAAGCTAAAAATAGGGTTTCGATACTTGCGATGTATATAGTACGCAAAACCTTGCGTTTACAAGGAAGCATAGTCCGTGAGGTTAAGTATCGACCGTGAAAAAAACGACTTAAAACCTAGAGAAGAACCTTTGTGTCAAAACAAGACAAAGAAATTTTTAGGTCGTATATCAGGGATCGACAACCTGTGGGCCGGGTATATGTGATATTTCGTTTGGGGACTGAGGACTGGATGATTTTGGCAACAAACAGGATCAAGTTTCACATCGAGTGCCTTAACCAACTGGTCATGCCGGGCTCTCATGAATATTACTTAAATAAAGTATTCGTGATATTCTAAAAACACGTAAGTCCAAGAAGTCCATAGTTCATTTCGTTTTGTTATTATTATTACCTTTCTTTATTAGCTGTAGAGAAAAATGTGGCCCTCTATCCGCTCACAGACATGGACTCTGGCCTCTGTGTGGAAAGAGGTTGTCAACTGCTCTCGTATACTGAGCTCACGAATTAAATAAATTTATATATAGCAATAATACCAATAATTTGATGTTTCAAATTTATGTTCCAGTACATATATGTCTCACTTTCATATATACAGTCCACTATATCTCCAGTTCCTTACTTATACTCTGATATTTTTTCAGATTTTGTTCTTATACTCCAGTACACGTCCTTATTTATGTTTATATTCCAGTATTTCTCCAGTTTATTACTTATGATCTGCTATTTCTCCACTTTCATATTTTATAATCCTTTGAGCTTATCGCTGAGAGAGGGAGAAAATTTGGCTTCCATATTTATACTCAAATTTATCTCTTGATTCATTTTCGTGTCTCAATATGTTTTATGCTTTATACTTATGTTCAAATATACTTCTGTAGTTTCTTTGAAAAAAAAAACACAACAAAATCATCTTTCCGAATCTTGTAGCAATTGCAGAGAAAGCGTATCTTCCCGTGGTGTTTGACATTCTGAAAAGAAATAAAAACTGAGACTTGAGGTTAGTCTTTGCACACATCTTGTTCTAATAAAGAGGTTTTCTTTGTTTGAAGTTAAGTACAAACCTATACAGTGGACTATCCGTGCTCCATTCACCTCGACTATCGAAACCGTGTCCACAGACATCCCGCTGTGCCACTGTGTCTAAACTATCTCTAACTGTGCCCTTAATGATTTTAGAAAAACACGCAGGTTCAAGAAGTCTCGATATGAATTAATAAAGATGTTATAACTTGACCACTTTTGAAAAGTGGACTTTTCTTCTTCATAGGCAAATTGGTTCACCGGAAGAAGAAAGGCCCATCTTTCGAAAGCGCTCGGGTTATAGGGTTTTATTCATTTAACTGGTCATTTATTGTGAATAAGTGTTGCGAGTTTGTTTAGCTTTACAATTCAGTCACACTTCAGTGCTGTTGATCGTGTTTAACAGGTATCGGTCAAGGGTGAGGTAAATTTGAAATAAGCTCAGCCCTTTAGAGTTATAGAAGGAGTTGAGTTCAACTGGTTTGGAAAATTTTGTTACATCTAGCTAGTGGATCACAACTCGAAGTTGTAATGACATAGATGTCCTTAATTATTGTCGTGTATTGTGCATTAAAATAAATATATAACACAATATGTGATTTTCTTAAGTTGTACTTTTTATGGATCTCAGAAGATAAAACTCCAACGGGTGAACTGCCTATCTTAGGCTTAGCTGAACGTTCAGAGTTGTTACGACACCGAATTATATACATCAGTTTATCTTTGGTGTACATTTGTACTCCTTGTTAAAAACATAAACCTAAAAAATAAAGAAAACTTAATTTTAGATCCAGTTGGAGATTTGAATCATCTTCAAAACTTAAATAAAATTATATAAAATTTAATGTGTTTGTAAAAAATTCCTTAAAATACAAGCTCTAAATATATTGTCAAACTTTATAGTCTTGAGAAAAGACGTGAAAATAACAACAGAAGTTTAAATAATAATGAAAGAAACATATAACAAATATTATTTTCCACTGTAAAAAAACGGATTTTTTTCCACCACTGTACCTCTTTTGAATTCTTTCGTTTTTTATATTCAAAACCTAAGCCTAAAAAAAATTTACAGGAAATGAGAGCCAGTAAAAAACTGCGTTTGCCTGATCGGAATCTCAGATAATAAAGTTGGATCGGCTGGTTGTATAACCTCAACACCAGAATAAAATACGGTCATTAACTGTACGAGTATACCCAGGGGAGTAGGCTCCAGGTAATATCTAATCTGAAACAAATCACGTCTGCCACTGGATAACCAAACTTTCATTCCAACTGTTGTATACATGCCCTCCCGACAATTTAAAATATGGAGAGGATTAACCACTGTCTTTACTACTCACACTGTTCACTGTGCGTAATGTTAAGATCCTCACACTGTTCACTGTGCGTGATGTTAAGATCCTCACATTGTTCACTGTGCGTAATGTTAAGATTCTCACACTGTTCACTGTGCGTAATGTTAAGATCCTCACACTGTTCACTGTGCGTAATGTTAAGATCCTCACACTGTTCACTGTGCGTAATGTTAAGATTCTCACACTGTTCACTGTGCGTGATGTTAAGATCCTCACACTGTTCACTGTGCGTAATGTTAAGATCCTCACACTGTTCACTGTGCGTGATGTTAAGTTCCTCACACTGTTCACTGTGCGTAATGTTAAGATCCTCACACTGTTCACTGTGCGTAATGTTAAGATCGAAAATTAACTTGGTACCCTTTGTGTACACCAATGTTCAGTGTTTTGTGCGCCCCCCTCCAACGCCAATAAAAACAAATTGCACTCTGCACGTAAGGCCTTGGGTGCGTTATAAGAGTAACAGTCAACTCCCTCTATTCAATTAGAGTATCCCACGAGCTGACAACTGATGTTAACTATCTGCCTTCCCTCTAGTCTATCACTTTAACATTAGTGACAACTAACGTACCTAACCATAGATTAGCTTCGATCTATGTTCAACAGACTAAATAAAGACGTCAATGTCCAAGTGCATAAGAAAAATGACGGATTACTATTATCTTTGACGAGCCTGAAACTCTTAGAATTTCAGAACTGAAAGAATCTCCTCTGTGGAAAAAAGTGCGTCTGAAAATCTTTGATTTAATCACGTTTTTGACTCTTACTTTATAAGAGGACTTTATGTACTCAGAATATAAATAAAGATCAGGTTCACTGTGCGTAAGACACGTGAGCGGAATAGATTGGCTTTTATAAGACGTTTAGTTCTTATTATACGGTTGTTCGTCCTTCGAAATTATGAGGAGTGAGGTAAGGTCATTTCTTTCCTAGCTTTCACGCAGTGTTGATAAAATACACGATTCGTTAGTATCGGATTTTAGGTTGGATCTGTGTGTTGTGCATAATGCTACAAAATGAGCTCTTTGGGTTGTGCTTACCATAGAGGTCGCACCTCGAATTTTAGAGTTATGATCCTTCAAGCTTATCGCTGAGAAAAGGAGAAAATGTAACCTGCTAGCCACGCCCATTCTTAACTAAAACATTCATAATCTTTCTGAAACTATAAGAACATTTTACCTATAGACAGATTAGTCATTTTACCAACTTCAAATGCAGTAGGACAAAGCCAGCAGCTTCAAACACGGGTCAAACGTCACAGTTTATATATATACATATTCACACACGAATATATTTGTATGTTTGTCTACTTACACACGCACATATATATAATTAAGGTCTAAATTATTTTTTTCTAACCAAATGCACAATGTTTTTGGATACGTTACTGTTCAAATGAGCTTTAAAAACAAATCTATGCAATGGGCGATTTGACCTATTGGTACTCTACACGCCGCCGGTTTCGAAACCAAATTTTTAGTGTTATGTTATGTCGATCTATCCGCGGGCGCAAGAATAAGAGATTTTGTGTTTAAGTACAACGTTAATATTACAGGCATCAAGTAAGAGAACAACATAGCTGGGATAAAGTAATTGAAAACAATAGACTAACACATTAGTTTGGAACTGTTTTTCTTTTCAAAATATATTGAATTCAATTTAGATCGATAACAATAAGCATTAAACAAAGAAGAAACAAACACGAATCTATATTAAAAGCTCCCCAGGGGCACAGGAGTCTGGCTGCGGGCTTACAATAGTAGAATGCAGGTTTCAATACCCATGGTGGACAGAGCACAGATAACCCGTTGTGTTGCTTTGTGCTTAGCTTCAAACAGTGTAAACTTAAATGTGGGGATAGTTAAATTATTAAGTTCTTAAAGAATATGCTGATACAAATAAGTATGTTGAGATTTGAGCAGTGAAAATCTGCGCATGCGTCGTAGACTAAATTCGAACTAAGCCAGTTGAAACTGAATTACAAGGATTTTAAAATTTATTTGAATACGTTTAACACTAGATTACCTAATAAAAGTTAAATGTTCTGATGCAGAAAATGCATTTTCACCAAAAACAAGGATTTCTCAGTAACTTTCGATGTTTTATGTGTGTGTGTGTGTGCAAATTGAAAGAATCATAGAGCTGCTGATTTGTCGAGTTACGTCTGTCTGGTATTTGAGTTATGTCTGTCTGGTATTTGAGTTACATCTGTCTGGTATTTAAGTTACATCTGTCTGGTATTTGAAGTGAAAATACTGAAAACATTTGATGAATTTTCACGATTAAGTTTGATATAAATTTTGCGCGAAGCCTCACGAGGGCTATTTGCATTAGCCGTCTCTAATTTAGCAGTGTAAAACTAGAGTGAATGCAACGAGTCACCTTCACTCGCTGCCAATTCTTGGGCTACTCTTACCAACGAATAGTGGGATTGACCGACAAATTATAACACCCCCACGGCTGAAAGGGCGAGCATGTTTGGTGTAACGGGAATTTGAACCCGTGACCCGCAGATTGCGTGTCGAACGCTCTATTCCCCTGGTCATGCCAGGTCTTTACGATACAGATTTGATGTTATTTTCCAAACCCTAACATATAAAGTACCATTATGATTCGTCTGGTGTTATAGATTTAATATCAAATTCCAAACACTAACACAGAAAGTGTAATTACGATTTATGTTGTTTGTATAGGCTGTCATACAGTAGAGCAACTAGTCACATGACAACAGCAATAACACAGGGGAAAGTCAACTGTTTCAGAGCTGCCAGTCCGGCTTGGCCAGATGATTAAGGCGCTCGACTCGTAATATCAGGGTCGCGGGCTCGAATCCCGGTCACACCAAACATGCTCACTCTTACAACCGTAGAGGCGTTATAAAGTGACAGTCAATCCCATTATCCGTTGATTTAACACTATCCCAAGAGTTGGCGGTGGGTGATGACTAGCTGCCTTCCCTCTAGTCTTACACTTCTAAATTAGGAACGGCTAGAACAAATAGCTCCTATCAGAGCTGCCACGCGCATACACACAAAGTATATTTTGACGGTGTTTGATTTTTAGATCAGCAGGAAACACAATCTTATATGGCTTAACGTATCATCAGCCTAAAAAATACTAAAACCAAAACGGAAACTTTTATTATTGAACACGTTTCAAAAATTGCAAACAAGAACAAATTTTAAAACTAAACGGAGAAAATTACAGTTGTATAACTGACACTTCTCTAACATTTCCCAAATGTTATTAATAAACAGTTAATTTTTCTAAGTTAACATATGATCTGATGATATTAAAAGTATAATACTATATCTGATTTCATTAAAAGGTTTGTTTGTAGTTGAGCACAAAGTTAAACAATGAACTATCTGTGTTGTTCCTACCAAGGGTATCGAAATCCTATTCCTATAACCCAACAGATTTACCGCTGTAAGGGGGAAATTTATGTTATTTTTGTATTTTTGTGAGTAAATCTGTCTGTTGTGTCCACTGCGATAACTATGGACTTCGTAAAATGGAACCGATTTTCCGTTCTGATCATCATACTATAGTGGAACTCTTGCTTATATGATACCGGGAAAACGTTTTTATTGCGTAATGTCCAACCTTCAACTTCGCAAAATTTTGATTGTGTGAACATATGTATTTGCAATAGGGGTCACAGTTTTCCTGTTTCACCTCCGTTTACCGCCACGGAGAACTTTATTTTCTTCATTCTCAGGGTGCAGATATAACATAAACAATACGTCACACGCGGAACTAATGCATGAACGCCACAGGTAATAGGTTTCCCTAAAATATTCCGTATGTGAACTTCATATCTTTCCTAATTGTAATGGTAGAGGTAAGAACGTTTTTCTTTTGTTTCCCGCAAAAATAATTTGAAGGTCGAATTTTTATCACTATTTAAAATTACTTAACAGAAAAGAGAGGATGTTTTACATGAGGTAAAATCCAAACAACATAGTCATAAAAACAACTCGTGCTTATCAACAGGGCTATGCATGCAGTTTATGTGCTTTGCCAAGAATAAATTAGTTGGAAGCAAATTTTGTTCAAAATCCTCTTTTTTCTCTCCTTTTTTACGTGTTTTTTTTTTTTTGGAGATAAGACAATATTTTGATGTTACAAACTAAACTGATCTTTTGTGAATGCGACCAATTAATTGATTTAAATGAACACAGATGCGTGACAATGGGCATGTTCAGTCCTGACAAAGATCTAACACTTCAACAAACATTCGTATTTCGAATCGTGTCTTTACGAATTCCAAAGTAAAGTTTTCTCTGGTCAAGAACAGGATATCAACAGAAGAATTCCAGGTATTTATAGCGTCTGTGCTTTTATAATTAATGGTATTAATCCCCCTACACACACGCACACTTGGCCTTTAATGTAAATCCTCAGCAGTTTCGATCACTCATTCATAATCTATGCTTTGTAAGCAAATAGTAATTAGCACTGGTAACAGATACCTTTGACCTCTTCAGTGACCTTCGAGTGGCTCAGCATGGACAGGTGGTTAAGGCTCTCGACTCGTAATCTGAGGGTCGCGGGATTGAATCCCCATCACACCAAATATGTTCGCCCTTTCAGCCGTGGGGGCGTTGTAATTTGACGTACTATCCCACTATTCTTTGGCAAAAGAGTAGCCCAAGAGTTGGCGGTGGGTGGTGATGACTAGCTGTTTTCCCTCTAGTTTTACACTGCTAAAATTAGGAACGACTGGTGCAGATAGCCCTCGTGCAGCTTTGTGCGAAATTCAAAACGAATAAACCAAACTTAACTTTCAAAACTACACATCAGCGAATAATAGCAGTAGTGGGGTTTGTCGTAATGGCTTATGAATCTAACTAAGAGCAAAGCTGTCTCTGTGTCACTAAAATGACACATTTTGCCAGCTTCAACTTGTCTGTAATTAATTCGACATTTTTTACTTTTTGTGTCATCATGAATATAAAAACGTTTTTACTTTTTTTCCTGCTCACAAACATAAAAACATTTCACATTTTCTCTCTGACTATTAACATGAAAATGTTTATTGCGATGTTTTTCTCAGATATTTAATTTCAGTGTAATTAAATTATTCAACAAGATATCAGACGGGCGACAACACTGCCTATCTACGGATGTCTCGAACTGTTAATCGAAATGGTATTTTAAATATTTCTTTGTTACGGATTTAATATCATATATTTATTTTAATGTTTGTTTCAGTATGATATATATTTAGAAGTGCATGTGACTTTTATTGCTAAATGTGTATTGCACAAGTCTCACCTGTTCTTTAAATTTATAGAAGATTCTCGAGACTAAGAATCAACTTCGTGATTGACAGCATTGTTGCCAAGTAAACTTTTGAGAATGTTTCCAAAAAAATTTATAAGAGACAGCTTTATATTGTTGGGTTATCACAGCCAGTATACTGTAACCCTCGGAGGCGATAACTGTGATAAACACTTTGTAATCGGAAAATTACAGACATTTATAAAGTAAAATTTCCAACCGTTTGGAATTGTAATACATAACGTACGTAACATAATAAATCGGAGACTCGTCCCAGATACATTATAATACGTAACATCTTCAACATGCCACTCCTTTGAGGAGTGTATCGCGTAATCTAGGAAATGTTCAATTTGAAATAATATCTTCAGTTACATTAAACTCCAAAACACACAGAATAATACACAAGTGGGTGTGGTCAGTACCAATGAGACATGCTGATGAGTAAGTTATAACTGTCTAACTAATATATATATCTAATGATGACAGTGAATAAATAATAATAACTAATGGAAAACGATGAAGGAGTTGATATGCGATCTGTAACTGGTAATGTTATAAGGCATAATAAATAAACGCTGGCCATCAATAATAGGATATGATGATGAGATACATAATGGTTTACATTTGAGCAGATCCGGCATAGCCAGGTGGGTTAAGGCGATCGACTCGTAATCTGAGGATCGCGGGTTCGAATTTCCGTCACACCAAACATGCTCGCTCTTTCAGCCGTGGGGGCGTTATAATGTGACGTTCAATCCCACTATACGTTGGTAAAAGAGTAGCCCAAGAGTTCGCGATGGGTGGTGATGACTAGCTGCCTTCCGTCTAGTTTAACACTGCTAAATTAGGGACGGCTAGCGTAGATAGCCCTCGTGTAGCTTTCCGCGAAATTCAAAACAAATCAAACAATCTTCAAAATTTTTTTTCATATTTTTACTGAGTATGGATTACATTAGTTTGTATTGAATCACGAGAGATAATTTTAATTTTTTGCAAAGTACGCAGTCGAGTTTCGGTATTTGTGAAGTTACAAAGATAATAATAAAGAAACAAAGTTCTTAATGAAGACAAAAGCTGGAAAAAACTAATAATTTATTTACGAATTGGAAATGATAGAGACTCTTATCTGAGATACGAAAGTTTCAAGTTAAGTGGACAAGATATAATGTATTACTTGTAAGTACAATTATCATCACATATACCACAAAAGACGTCTGCATAGAACAATTTGATTTTTTATGTAATTAACCTTTGAATTAAACACTATTACGCTATGTAACACAAATTTTGTTCCTGGATAGTATGTGTTATTTCTTAATTGCTTATGTTGTAAAAGTACAGAAAATAGTCATTATTCCCTTCAAACTTTGCTTTTGTGACCAGGATAATGAAATTTAGAAATTAACCTATTTTCTATGTAAAAACGGGAAAATTTGCACATTTTCATTTCATGAGGTCTGAATAAAACAACATATGACTCAAGATTTACATGTATTTATACTAAAGTTATACAACAATGTTTAGAAGTGAGTAGTTTTTCGAGATTTGCGATTATAATGTAAATCACTTTCACGTGTCAGCCCCCAAATATAGTCTCCCATCATGTTTTCGTTATACGCTCTCAGGTCACAAAAGTAAGGTTTGAGGAGAAAAATAGGTCTTCTCCATTTACTTTAGACATAAACAATTGGGAAATAACACTTTCTGTCCAGGAACAAGAAAAGTAACAATTTTGTTACATAGTGTTATCTAACTTCAAACAGTGTTGTCATTGGTTACATGGTGTTATCTAACTTCAAACAGTGTTGTCATTGGTTACATGGTGTTATATAACTTCAAACAGTGTTGTCATTGGTTACATGGTGTTATATAACTTCAAACAGTGTTGTCATTGGTTACATGGTGTTATCTAACTTCAAACAGTATTGTCATTGGTTACATGGTGCTATATAACTTCAAACAGTGTTGTCATTGGTTGCATGGTGTTATATAACTTCAAACAGTGTTGTCATTGGTTACATGGTGTTATATAACTTCAAACAGTGTTGTTATTGGTTACATGGTGTTATCTAACTTCAAACAGTGTTGTCATTGGTTACATGGTGTTATCTAACTTCAAACAGTGTTGTCATTGGTTACATGGTGTTATCTAACTTCAAACAGTGTTGTCATTGGTTACATGGTGTTATCTAACTTCAAACAGTGTTGTCATTGGTTACATGGTGTTATATAACTTCAAACAGTGTTGTCATTGGTTACATGGTGTTACCTAACTTCAAACAGTGTTGTCATTGGTTACATGGTGTTATCTAACTTCAAACAGTGTTGTCATTGGTTTCATGGTGTTATATAACTTCAAACAGTGTTGTCATTGGTTACATGGTGTTATATAACTTCAAACAGTGTTGTCATTGGTTACATGGTGTTATCTAACTTCAAACAGTGTTGTCATTGGTTACATGGTGTTATCTAACTTCAAGCAGTGTTGTCATTGGTTACATGGTGTTATCTGACTTCAAACAGTGTTGTCATTGGTTACATGGTGTTATCTAACTTCAAACAGTGTTGTCATTGGTTACATGGTGTTATCTAACTTCAAACAGTGTTGTCATTGGAAGAATAAGTGATAATTTCCATTTTTATCAACCTTCCAATTAAGCGGAATTATCGAAATTTATATTGTATTATTATGTGAAAAACATGGGCCAGTTTTCTGAGAACAGGAATTATTACAAATTATGACAGCAATAAGTCAAAACATTAATTAAAGAAGTGTAATTAATACTGTTTGTCCCGGAATTATTAGCCTCACTGTTTGAGTCATTATCTCTTCCTCGTTGTTAAATAAAACGTTTCGTGATGTTTTCTGCTCCCTCAGTCTGCAAAATGCCGATAGAATCCATAATATATTATTAAACTTTCACACATGACTTGGCTTTCTTATTGGCTTAGAGCCCTGCAATAAATGGTTTAGTATCTTTGCTCCAAAACACCTTTATTCAAGGTCACAGAGCACTACGTCAGTTCAGTCCAAAACACGTGACTCAATTCGCAATTCTTCGTGTCCTGATTTATTAAATAAGGTAACGTAACTTTTGTCAAATACATATATTATCTCAGAAATTCCTATTTTGAATTTCATTCATGTGATAAAAATATAAAATAAACATCCGAAAAAAAAAGATATCAGGTTTGACGGTTGCTCTCGTTATTTGGGGTGCACGTGGACCAGTGTTTTACTCAGATGCTAACCAAGCGCTTTGAGAAAAGTATAACATTTCTTTAAATGTTCGCCGTTCTTGAACTGATTGATATATAAGGCACTGCTGAGATGTACACAAACTACAACTTGATCGTAATAAGTATAGAATTAAGACGATTTTGAATATGTAGATTAACAAATTGTGTGCCAACTACAGCTGCAAAATGTCGTGATAGGACAGAATGTATCACAACTACATTTAGTCGTGGGCTCAGATCGAGAGTCTAGATTTTTCCAAGAGGGGGATATCCCTTCCATTTGATGGCAGTGGAAAACGAAGTACTTTGAATGAACTTGGGGATCCAAGACTATACAGAAAAAGATCTGTAAGAAGTCGTACCTCGTCCGTTACACGTGAGAAACCACGAACACAAACATCAGTGGCCAAAGCAGTCCATGTGTTTCAATTAATAATACGCTACATAATAAAAACGGATTTCTGTCCGAACCTACAAGTGACACACGTTATGTGTACATAAAGTGCTTCAAATACGTATTTGTTTAATTTTTACGCATCCTGAGAAGCTGTGGAATGAAACAAGTATCCGGGCTATTCTATAAGAGGACACACAGGTCAAGTTGCCGGACGCAGCGTTTATGCAGTTTTGTGCTTCGTACTTTTGAAACAAGCACGGGCAGCACAGTCATCCTTGACATATTATGGAAAGCACACAGTGTGAAGGGCTGATCTTTAGACATTACCGGCTTATTATAGATCCTTTTATTATGGAAACTACGCTACACGCCTACTGTCAAGATGCAAGGTCGTCAGAAAGAGTGTGACTGGACGTGACGACATAGACCTTAACGACGTGGAGAGATTTTGAAATCGTTTTACCATAATGTACCTGTCCTCTGTATACTAATATCCGCAAAGATTCTGCATTGTGAACAGCATTACATTTTTGTAAAAAAGTAGGGCCCACTTATAGCAAGTATTGATAATTAGGGCTAGCAATGTAACAAAACTTCAGTTACGTGTGTTGTAAGAAAGCCTATAAAGTTTCGGTATGCTCTTAAAGAAACAGAATATTAAAAAAAAAAACTCAGCCTGGTAGACAAGCTTACGGTACAATCAATATTGTATTAGTTGCATAATTACTTGGTAAGCAGGTATGTTCAACTCTGGCATTATTAGATAGTCTTCTTACTAAGAGAAACAGAACGAGCAGTGTAGAATATTTCGATAGATCTTCCACTCTTTACGTGGGTTGGATGGAAGAAAAGAGCGGAGTCGTGTGTGTTGGCGGGTAGCAACAGCATCGCCACACACTTATCTATTTGACCTTTGTTTCTCAGATAATAATTTATAGATGCTCTTCAAAGCCCACTTAGTATTGTAAGAGATTTAAGAGTCCCGAGGAATGAATTTGTTTCATAATATTCTTATGTGACGAAACTATGATACTGTATTTCTTGTGAACTTCAAAGTAATTAATTCAGTTATACAACTTTAGCTGAGCTTCTGTAATGTTGAAGTTATATTTTACACGTGAATATCGCTTGAAGGACATTACATCCACCTACCTATAAAAACTGGGTTCCTCTAGACGCGAACACGTGCTTCAAGTGCGATGTTCGGTCCTTGTACCTTGCGACTTCAAAAACTTCGTTTCCTCCTACGTTCTAAAATAAAATCGGATACTCAGTTTTAGCAGGTGCAGAGTTGGTTTGTTCTTGGTTTGAGTACAACATGAGCGCGAGTTATCGCGTGATGACAACTAAATGTCGCGCACGTTACCGAGGCAACTCGTGATGACAAAGAATGTCATGTGCGTTACCGTTTTAACGAGACCACACGCGTGCGTAGCTTATTTGTTTTTCGATTGCAAAATCTCGCAAAACTTTATAAGTTTCAAGTTACGTGAGTAATGCTCGTAACTCCAAACTTTGACAGTGTCTTTTTTTTTTCTCTTTTCGATGAAATTGTTTCAAACTAAATTCAAAGAAGTACCGATTAGGCCTCTTCACAAGCTGCTAACACGTGAAACACTTCGAGGAACTGTTGCTAGGTGACGAAAAATGTAGCGCAGAATATAGTACACTCGGTCTCTCGACTTTAACAAAAATTCAAATACGTTAAAAAGACAAAAAATATTTAAATACAGTTCCAAAATATCTGATTAAGTTCAAAGTTCCAGGAGCTTTGATTAAGTTAAAAGTCCAGGATATCTGATTAAGTTAAATAGTTACCGATGTTCTAATTAAGTTAAAAGTCCAGGAGCTCTGATTAAGTTAAAAGTCCAGGATCTCTTATTAAGTTAAAAAGTCCAAGATATCTAGTTAAGTTAAAGAGTTACAGAAGCTCTGATTAAGTTAACGTATCCGGGATCTCTGATTAAACTAAAGTTCTTAGAAGCTTTGGTCGAGTCAAAGAGTTACAGGAGCTCTGATTAAGTTAAAGTGTCCAGGATATCTGATTAAATTAAGAGTCCTAGAAGTTCTTATCATGTTAAAGATTCCAGGATCTTTCATTAAGGTGAAAAGTCTTAGAAGTTCTGATTGAATTAAATAGTCCAGATAATCTGATTAAGTAAAAGAATCCCAAGAGCTTTGGTTAAGTTAAAGTTTTTCAGAAGCTTAGATTAAGTCAAAGCGTCCGGGATCTCTGATCAGGTTAAGAGTACCAAAAGCTACCATCAAGTTAAATATGCCCAAATCTCCCATTAAGTTAAAAAAAGTTTAGGGTCTCTGATGAAGTCAAAGAGTTCAGATGAGGAACGCTTGTCTCTGTACAGCGTGAAGAAAGATGACAAACCTTCCTTAAATCTAGTGATAGGTAGAACATTAAATAAACTAGGTTACTTACTAGTTTTCTTTTATCACAGCTTTGGAATATGAAGACAAGCTTTGTTATTATGACGTTTTAACCGGACACGTTATAAGCGGATTATTGGATTTTGTCTTATTCACCTTAGATTGTTAAAATATTATTTCGAAAATACGTTTATTTAGTAAACTATTTGTAAAAGAATCCCAAGAGAACTTTCTCTTTGGACACGCGTTAAGGACGGTTTGTTAAATAAACTATAATTTATTTTAAGTGAAAAATAAAATAAGACAATAATTAAAACACGCTCTGATTTTTTAAATTTATTTTCATGCCTGTTATTTCTTATCCGACTCTTAGGCCTAGTGTAATTAAAAATTACCGTGCTCTGACAATAAAACTGAGTATTGATGGTTCGAAACCCTTGATGTTAAAACAAAACTGGACTTCACACTTTATAACCGCGTGTAACAAAAATGATGTTTAAAATTAAGCATGCGCAGATAACTCTTTTATAGAAAAATTCCGAAAGAAACATATGCATCTTTGACTGTGAACAGTCTCTCACCACATAGAATATTTAAATGTCTCGAGACATTTATATAATTTCGAAAATAAGCTCTTCTTAACTAGTTTTCAATAGTCTATCAGCGGAAATCAGAAACGACTATGCGCAGGTATCCATTTCGTATCGTTACCTGACACTGTGAAACGAAAGCATGTATTTATCTGATTGTAAGTAATTTGTCATCACGTGTAACGTGGAAGTCTATAATTTATGACATCAGCTTTTCTCAACTTGCCATGAAGATTACTACTTTTAAACTGCCAAAAGCTGTAACTAACAGTTACGCCATTTTGTAACTAATTATGCCATCGATTTGGCCTGGCATGGCCAAGCGCGTAAGGCGTGCGACTCGTAATCCGAGGGTCGCGGGTTCGAGCCCGCGTTGCGCTAAACATGCTCGCCCTCCCAGCCGTGGGGGTGTATAATGTGACGGTCAATTTCACTATTCGTTGGTAAACGAGTAGCCCAAGAGGTGGCGGTGGGTGGTGATGACTAGCTGCCTTCCCTCTAGTGTTATGCAGGTAAATTAGGGACGGTTAGTGCAGATAGCCCTCATGTAGCTTTGCGAGAAAATTCCAAACAAACAACCAAAACTCAAGGACTAGAATTCTGTGTTCGATCCTTATGATAATCACAGCGCAGGTGTTTTCTTTGTGAAATTTTGTGACCATATGAGAAGACGGTTTACTATTTAACCTTTACTTACAGCTACAAACACCAAATATTATCGTCCTGATATCAGACGAACCGAAGCGTAGTCTCAAAAGGTATGTTTATTTGTTTTGGCTGCGCTATTTCAAAGGTGGATGTGAAATGGACTAGGTGAGTTATGTATACTTCAAAAGAAAAGGAAATCGACACTTTGAGAAAACTAATAATTCTTTGTTTGTTTGTTTTGAATTTCGCGCCAAGTTGAACGAGGGCTATCTGCATTAGCCGTCCATAATTTTGCAGTATAAGACCAGAGGGAAGGCAGCTAGTCATCACAACCCACCGCCAACTTTCCAGTTACTCATTTACCAACAAATAGTGGAATTGACCTCACATTATAACACCCCCACGACTGAAAGGACGAGCAAGCATGTTTGGTGTGACGGGGATGCGAGCCCACAACCCTCAAATTACGAGTCGAGTGCCTTAACCACCTGGTCATGCCGGGCCACATATCTATTAGCCTCAGACTAAGACAAAAGTTGTTAATTTATCTTCATAAATGAACAACAATAGTCTCTTTCTACTAGTCATGATGAATCATAAAACCTTTCTCTAATTTATAAGCACTGGAATGGAGGATCCGTGACAAACAGAGTCGCCGAAAGCCATCAAGGGCTTCAGGAAAGAAGTGGTAACTGTGTTCCCTTCCTTGAAATATTAGTGTTTAGATGACGTAGCACGCACGGATAGGAGATTGAATGCACATCTGATAGATTTCATGAGTTTTTTTTTTGTTGTTTTTTGCCGCTCTCTTTGGTCCCCCTGGTGGTAATTTGGCCCGGGGAAATAGCTCCGGCCTTCCCGCCCGCTGGATGAAAAGATATAAACTGCAGAAGCTCAATTGAGGGTCTTGTTTTTCAAAGCGTGATTCTTTTTTGTGCTTTCATTCATTCCGACAGCACAATTTTGCACACTTGACTTATTTTTTTGTTTAGCACGCCTCTTTTTTTGTCTTTTTGAATTTCATGAAAATTCCAAGGACCAAATCTAAAACGCATTTTTCGTTTCTGTTTACTGGTCCTAGGTTTACTTATAACTAAACTTGGAGTTTTATTTCACGAATACAAGCAAATAATCATTTCTGTTTCTTATAAATGACAAAGAATCTACACGAAAAAGATAATTACGGACCCATCCTCAGAAAGCAACAAGAACAATTAAAACTATTAATGTAGATTAAGATTTACTTGCTAGTACCTTTCCTTTATGTTACTTCGACAGTTACGACCCCGGCATGGCCAGGTGGTTAAGACCCTCGACTCGTACTCTGAGTGTGGGGGTTCGAATCCCTGTAGCACTTAACATGCTCTCCCTTTCAGCCGTGGAGGCGTTATAATGTGACTGACAATCCCACTATTCGTTGGTAAAAGAGTAGCCCAAGAATTGACGATGGGTGGTGATGACTAGCTGCCTTCCCTAAAGTCTTGCACTCCTAAATTAGGAATGACTAAAGCAGATAGTTCTCGTGTAGCTTTGCGCGAAATTGAAAACAAACTAAATCAGATACCAGTAGAGTGATCTACTGTCACTGGAGAGCGAGGGGACTCGGTCCCCTGCATGATCTTGGATTTAGAAATGTTTACATGCAAAAAATAATAATTATATTTAAAAAAAATCTCTGGCTATTCCTTTATTATTTAACAACCATTCAAATAGCGTAAACTAAACAGTATTAATACTATATATAAGTATTATTCCCCAAATAAACTGTATTAAGTCCCGAGGGAGAGGTAACTATTGCCTCTCCCTGCCCCACCTGAATGGCTTCCCGATGCAAGAAATATTCTAGTAAATAACTATTAAAATGGTCTAACTGCTCCGACATGGATCCATTTCTTCGAGAATACATGAGCCAGAGGTGGTTGTGGGTTTTGTCGTCCTTTTGGGGGTTTACCATTTAACTAAAATATAGTAACTAATGACTGTAAACACAAACACATCTGCATCAAGCATCATGTGGGTGATTACAACATGCTGTACTTTATCTATGATAGTAACATCATCATCACAGATTCACCAGTAACATGATGAGCCTCCTTAGCGACATCACATGTCTGCATTGCATGATTACCCTTTGTTTCAATTATGTTTCAATAAAGTACACGGGATAGTATCCCACTGTTCAATACAACTTATCTGGAAAGTAATATATGTCTAAGTGTGCGTGTTTCTTTATATAACAGAACCACGCTGTACAATCTTCAGGTGTCCACCGCGGGGTATCGAATCCGGGATTTAAAAATCGTAAATTGGTAAACTTACCGATCTCCTTCGAAGGACACGTGTAGTTGTATAAGTTAAACTCGCAGAAGTCAGAGTTCGAGCACTGTGTGTAAAAAAGAAATACAGCCGTGGGGGCGTTATAACGTGACGGTCAATCCCACTATTCGTTGGTAAAAGAGTAGCCCAACAAGAGATTTGGCGGTGGGTGGTGATGACTAGCTGCCTTCCCTCTAGTCTTACACTGCTAAATTAGGGACGGCTTGCGCAGATAGTCCTCGAGTAGCTTTGCGCGAAATTCAAAAAAACAACACAAACAAACAAACTGTACGGTTTTATTACAACGTAATTCAATTATTCATCAAAAAAATTAATTTTCGATGCTGCCAGTACCGACACACCAACAAATTCCCTTAAAAAATAACATATAGTACGAGGTCTGTTCAAAAAATACGCGGACTGACGTCATAAAACAAAATGTACTTTATTTAGAAGTTACAGGTCTGAAACCCCTTCAAAGTACTCTCCTCCCCAACGCACACACTTATCCCATCGGTGTTTCCACTTGTTGAAACAGTCCTGGTACGCTTCTTTTGTAATGTCCTCCAGCTCCTTCGTCGCATTTGCCTTAATCTCGGGAATCGTCTCAAATCTTCTTCCTTTCAAGGGTCTTTTGAGTTTGGGGAACAAGAAAAAATCGCAAGGAGCAAGGTCAGGTGAGTAGGGAGGGTGGGGAAGAACAGTGATCGAGTGTTTGGCCAAAAACTCACGAGTTCTGAGGCACAAATTTCGCAGCAACGCGGTGCATCTTCAATTTTTCGGTCAAAATCTCGTAACAAGATCCAACTGATATCCCACACTCTTCAGCAAGCTCCCTGACAGTCAGACGTCGATTTGCCCGCACCAGGGTGTTGATTTTGTCGACGTGTGGGTCGTCAGTTGACGTGGAAGGACGTCCAGGACGCTTATAATCTTCAATGGACTGTCGACCATCCTTAAAACGTTCATGCCACTTGAAACATGCTGTACGCTTCATAGCAACATCACTGTAAGCCGTGTTAAGCATAGCAAAAGTTTCAGTCGCAGATTTTCCAAGTTTAACACAAAATTTCACAGCAAGTCGTTACTCCTTCAGATCATTCATTCTGAAATCCGCCAAATGAAAAAATCGCACTTCACTTAAAACCGCGTAGCTAATACACAAATGAAGATATCTGCAATCGGGAAATGCGTCGTAATCAGCTGATCTGTGTAAATCTAGCAACACCAAGTGGATTCCCCTGGAACCAACTGGAGCCGCGCAATTCAAACAGTCCGCGTATTTTTTTAACAGACCTCGTATATCTTGCTTAGTTTCTCGATTTGATATCTTGACTTCAAATATTTTTAAAGTGCACATAAAACTGTAGAGATGATTTAATTAAAAGTTTTTAAAGTCCAACTTAAAATAGATAACAAGGTTAACAGTTATTTGCTTAAAAGAGGCAAAAAAAAATATTTCTACACAAAAAAAAGCAAAACAAAAAAAACATCATTTGTACGTGTCAATTTTTAGGAACGCTAATCTATAGATGGCGCTTTAATTTCTTAAGCCAACCTGTCTTCCCAATTTCAATTTTCATTTCATTGTCAGTCATGACTATTATAATATATGTAACACATTAATCTCTGATGTTATACAAATATATATATACACACACACAGTTTAATTTTCATTTGTCCATAATTTATTTGATTAAAAATGTTTCAAAAAGCAAGGGCTACGTAGTTGCTGTTCATGTCAAGCAGTAAATTTGTTTGTTTGGTTTTGAATTTCTCGCAAAGCTACACACGAGGGCTATCTGCGTTAGCCATCTCTAATTTAGCAGTGTAAGACTAGAGGGAAGCAGCTAGTCGTCACCACCGACCCACAACTCTTGGACTACTATTTTACCAACGCACAATGGGATTGATACATTATAACGCCCCTACGGCTGAAAGGGCAAGCATGTTTGGTGTGACGGGGATTCGAACCTGCGACCCTCGGATTACAAGTCGAGCACTTTAACCACTTTAACAAACAAGCAAATAAAATCAAACTCCACAAAATTTAGTAACCTTTGTTATTTGTTTTAATCTATTGTGTTCTTCAAAGACACAGACAGCAAGCAGAGAAGTGAGTACATAAATTTTCTCGTTCTTGTGTTATGTTATGTCAGTATTTCATTTCATTTAATTATAGTCATTCCAGATATTTAAAAAAAATTGTGTTACACGTTTCGTGCAAAATCACAAAGAGGATTATTCGCGCTTAGATGTCCTTAACCTGGAACCTGCAACTAGTTAACAACACCAGACTCCAACTCTTAATTTACTCTCAGGTTGAATAGTAAAATTTGACGGTCACTCTTTTAATGAATCCACTGCGCATGCTTGCAAAAACGGTGTGGAAACCATGAACCCTTGACGGTCACAGCTTGGTCTTAGCTCAAAGTAAATAAATGATGGATATAAATATTAAACTGAGTACGTGTACGATTTGAAGAAATCGTTTTTTTTTTTTATCTAGTCTAATGTCTGTATTCAGCTCACAAATTAGTTTTCTTGAACACGGGGTTTAAAGATCAACACATACAAATGGTGTTAGGAGTTTAACACTGGAGGTTTTCTTGTAAATGTTTTCTTCCCACACGTTGTAATTTTGTATTAGCTTAGCTTAAATGTCACCCTTTTCCTTGGAAAGAAATGTATTATTAAGTTAGCATTTGTGATTTTCCACACCTACAAGGCCTAGTCCTGCTGACAAAGGTACACTAGTAAACAAGCTCCCTAGTGGGATAATGATTTTCTATTTTCTTATCTTGGGCCTTTCTCGCTGTAGGGGCCAACAATTCCAACACTATATTTCACCTACACGCTGTTCTGGTTACACCTTGTACGAGACTTGGAACTCTAAAATAAAAAAATAAAGTAGAAAAAATTACGTCTCCTGTTTTCTGGATAAAAGAAAATGAACTCTTATGAATTACAGTATTTTGTAGAAATCGAAATATGATAAAATATATCTTTAAAAAGGCACAGAAAAGAACGTAGGCGTTCATTTTCAGCAAGTTTTTCCTGTTGATTCACTTAAGTTCAGAAAGAAAAATCGAAAACAGAAAAGGAAAAGATTCCTTATCCAGAATGTTGTGGACAAAATAGTGAATTACAAGTTGAACTACATTTCAAAAGAGGTAGGGATTCAGACATTCTTTTGTTTACTGAAAAATGAGTATTCTTTAATTTATAATTAAAATATTCATGACGAAACAAAGGTGAAGATTAGAACCAAGTGCTTTACACACAGAGTGAAGATTAGAACCAAGTGCTTTACACACAGAGTGAAGATTAGAGCCAAGTGCTTTACACACAGAGTGAAGATTAGAACCAAGTGCCTAACACACAGAATGAAGATTAGAACCAAGTGCTTTACACACAGAGTGAAGATTAGAACCAAGTGCTTTACACACAGAGTGAAGATTAGAACCAATTGCCTAACACACAGAATGAAGATTAGAACCAAGTGCTTTACACACAGAGTGAGGATTAGAGCCAAGTGCTTTACACACAGAGTGAGGATTAGAGCCAAGTGCTTTACACACAGAGTGAAGATTATAGCCAAGTGTCTTACACACAGAATGAAGATTAGAACCAAGTGCCTAACGCACAGAGTGAAGATTAGAACCAAGTGCCTAACACACAGAGTGAAGATTAGAGCCAAGTGCCTTACACACAGAGTGAAGATTAGAACCAAGTGCTTTACACACAGAGTGAAGATTAGAGCCAAGTGTCTTACACACAGAATGAAGATTAGAACCAAGTGCCTAACACACAGAGTGAAGATTAGAACGAAATACCTTACACACAGAGAGAAGATTAAAACCAAGTGTCTAACACACAGAGTGAAGATGACAGCCAAGTACCTTACACACAGAGTGAAGATTAGTACCAAGTGCCTTACAGACAGAGTGAAGATTAGAACCAAGTACTTTACACACAGAGTTAAGATTAGAGCCAAGTACCTCACACACAGAGAGAAGATTAAAACCAAGTTTCTAACACACAGAGTGAAGATTAGAACCAAGTGCCTTACAGACAGAGTGAAGACGACAGCCAAGTACCTTACACACAGAGTGAAGATTAGTACCAAGTACCTCACACACAGAATGAAGATGAAAGCCAAATGTCTTAACCGCAGAGTGAATATTAGAAACAAGTATAATACACACAGATTGAATATGAAAGACAAGTATAACACACACAGAGTGAATATGAAAGACAAGTATAATACACACAGAGTGAATATGAAAGACAAGTGCTTTACCCACAGATTAAAAATTTACTGAACCTTTCTTTTCAGTAAAATTTTTCTCATATTCACCTTTGAAAATAAAACATATTTTTCACCCATGATAGTCTAAACAAAATAGATTACTTACTACTAAGTAGAGATTTACTGGATGAAAATAGTAGTTAGGGGGATGACGTCCACTAAAAGGCACCAAACAACGCTCTCTTTGATGTGACACCAGAAGGCATGGTGGTATCATAAGAGTGCAAATAGTTCACGAACGAACCGTTAAATGGTAACAACATGACATTAACTCTATAGTTACAATCAAAGTTTCACAATTATTGATTATTCTAATTCGCAACGCGTTGTGTTTACAGTTTCATTTTATAAGGAAAACACTAAAAATCTGTTCTTTTAATTTTATCGACTTTATAGCTTTCTATTTCATACGTTTTACAAAGGCGGACAGTGTTACTATAGGTGAGTGGTCTTTCTAGATTTAGTGTGCGTGTTTTATAAAGACGGATGGTGTTTCCATCAGCAGATAGTTCAATAGAATGATAAGCTTATTGTAGGGTGTCTGAACTCGTAATTACATCATTAATGTCTAGATTTAATTTTATATCGGAAAAATATAAAGCTATTATTTGTATTTTTAACAGCATAACAATAAGTGCTCATTTTAATGTAGTTTTCATTTATATATTTAACTATGTTAAATGTATTTTTACAGGCAGATAGTATTCTGGCACATTAAAAACACTACCGAATTTTTTTTCATACATACTTTTCGTTTGTATAAATATTAAACGAGAAAATTGATTATGTTTTATGATTTAATATTTATTTAATTCACTCATCATGGTTTTCGGTTTTGTGTTTAACTTGCTTAACATACATTGTTTACATTTCCTGACGTTTTAAATGTAAAACACTTATAACTAACTAATTTCGATAACTAATAGTAACATCTAGCTGTCCTGAAAAGAACGCTTATTTAAATCTCCTGTTTAGCTTTATAAGTTCATTTGTTTCACAAAAATTTAAAGAATTAATGCAAGTCGTCACTACCTTTACTTTTTTTTATAAATCTTGTTTCTTGATAGATTAGACATGATGTTGAATGATTTCTAGTATTATAATATATCACTACAAATATAAATGAACTTTCTTCTACAATAGCTGTTGTGAGACAACTTCCATCTGAAATCAGCACTCAAATATCTAATTGAACGTAGCTGAATTTGGACAAGAGAGATCGTCACGTGGCTAGTTCCTTCTTAGAACTTGTATGGAATTTAAAAGTTTGTAAGTGTTTGAGTGTTTTTTTCTTATAGCAAAGCCACATAGGGCTATCTGCTTAGTCCACCAAGGGAACCAATCCCTGATTTTAGCATTGTAAAAGTTTGTAAGACACTCAAGCATATATGTATATATATATATTACTAGTTTATGGTGGATATGTATGAAACTAAAATATGACATGTTTAAACACATGTATTTGTTGATAAATTATTTAAATCGTTTCCATAAATGTTCAAATTCAATTTCTGTTGCCACTTCACTGTGTTAACAATGCACTCTCTAGTACCACTTCATGAACACCATCGCACTCTGGTACTTATTACGTAATAGCCGTCATCATTTGACCTCCTACTGGGGCAACATCCTGCAGATGTCAAAAAATACCACTCGCTGATAACAATTATAAAACTGTTTCATTCAAGAAACTCTCTACTGGTTTAGCTGCAAGTCATAAAGCTTATAACGCTAAAAACAGGGTTGCAATAATCGAGATGAGCACAGCACAGATAACCCACTGTGTAGCTTTGCACTAAAAACAAACAAAGCCCTTCTAGGATAGACCATAAATAGGGCACTCCATTACTGAAATAACTAGAGTCAGCAGTTAAACCATCTTAACAATTAACAAGATTGAATTCGGTTTCAAAATGCTACTCCTCAGATCATTTTTACGATCTCAAATACTTTACACCATTAGGAGGCGTTGTACTATATGCTCTTTTAGGGTGTTTGCTCTTAAAGTAACTGTGAATATCACAACAAAACTAGGAGTTTGTAGTTTTATTATCAGTTTAGAATGGCAGTTATCTTCTACTGGTTACATTAAGTAGTTTTAGGTTTAACAGAAACAAAACTTATACTGTAAGGTTGTAATTTAACGTTTTAATTATTTAACCTTGTAAAGATTTTGATCTGTAGAATCATGGAATAACAGATTGATCTATGAAAAACGATACTGAAGCCTAGTGACAAGCTGGGCTCTCTAAAAGTGGAAAATTCTCCAAATAGGCCATTGGAGTTTTTGTGTTTGTTTTTTCCCAGCCGTTATTGTATCTTTAATCAACTTTTATGGCTCACTGTGCATTTCCTTAAATTCCTCTAAGCACGAGTAAGTTTCGTGTATTGATAAACTTGCTAGGTAAAGTGTGCAGTGGCTTACATGATCATGAGACCCGAGAAAGTCAAATGCACACTGGACCTCTTTCTCCCTCTGTGGTCGTGGATTATAAATGCTTGTGAATTTCTAATTATGTACCAAAGCGTCGTCTTCTACCTTCTTTCATATTCAATGATACCAATATTTATGAAACATGCAGCCATCATATAAGGGCCTAAATTTGGCGATAGCCAGCCCTAATTCAGAAGTGAGAAGGGGAAAGCAATTGGCGAACAAGTTTCAACTTCTGGGCTACTTTTTACCAACGAAAAAGTGAAATTGACCTTCACATTATAACGCTTTCATGGCTAAAAAGCCAAGCACGTTGAATGAAGGGATTCGAACCCTAACCACCAGACCACGTTCATTATGTAAATAACTACTTTATAATGTTTAATATTATTTTGCATACTATTATATGTTATTATTATAAATCCATGCGCATATAAAAGTTGATTTAAGATAATGTTAAATCTTCTAACCTGCTACAATCTCATAAAATATATTTGGGATTATGGTTAATAACATTATCAAAATTGTAATTCAGTGCACTTTGTTCATGAAATGTTTCAGTTTTCTGATATATTAATTTATGTTTTTCTAGTTATTTTTTCTATGTTACTTTATAGTTCTTAGCTATTTAGCTAGCAACTGTTTGATCAGAAATTATTTGTAACGTAATGTGTCTAGAAAAAACGCCGCTCTATGGGAGTCTGATTGTGCTAGCGATTACTAATCGTTGTATTTCTATCTCCTTCAAAAAATGAGAAAAATTGAACATTTTCCAAAAGGAAATTTTCTGACCAATACTTCACGAGAAAAGTGTGCTGATTATGTCGATATAAACTGTAATGTTCTTACACATTAAAAGTGGTACTGTTTATTGACAAAATAACATTTTTAAAGAATTCCAGTTTCTTTAGTACTGTATTTACAAATTACATCAGTAAAGATATAATCAAATCCTGAGTCTCAGTGGAAGTCGTGCTCTTGTTGTGAAGAGGACATCTTTACTTCAGATTTATTTTGTGATAAAGAAATGGTTGTCGCACATGTTGCAGTTATGTTTCTAACGTGTGTATCATGAATACTCAAAGTGTGAAAATGTTTTCATGGATTTGCGGTTGTAGTGCCATTTAACAGATGGAGCCACATGGGATCTATTATTTTGGACACGTACATAGATAGATATATACATTTATACACGCGACGTTCATTACAGCAAGGTGAAGAATATTTTAAATTTATTGTAACACGTGGATTCATAGTACAGATAATAATATATTTGAAATGTAGTTTAATGTTTCATCAATGTTTTATTTAACACTTAATCTACTTAACATTCAACAGGTTGTATGGTTTAGTTTATTTTTTTCTGTTTAGTATTCGAGAAGGAGTTTATTTAGTTTATTTGAAATAAAACAATAAGTCATTAAGTTTACAAAAATATTAAATATTTTATGTTTATCGAGCAAATAAACAGAACAAATAAATTGAAATTTTCATCAAATAAAGGAATAACTCCAATTATTCAAATAAACACTGACGCATCTTTTATTTTCTATACAAAATTTATGAAAGGTATTTTAAGCTTGAATGGCTTTTTATACAGAGGGCAAACGACCAAATCAAAGACTAGCTAGCCGTTTCTAATCTCGAACCGATGACCAGAGGGCTTGGCTTGTTTGGTTTATTTTGAATTTCGCGCAAAGCTACACAAGTACTATCTGCGCGAACCGTCCCTAATTTAGCAGTGTAAGATTAGTGTGAAAGCAGCTAGTCATCATCACCCACCTCCAGCTTTTAGGCTACTCTTTTACCAACGAATAGTGGGATTGACTATACATTATAACACCCCCATGGCTGAAGGGGCGATCATGTTTGGTGTGAGGGGAATTAGAACTTGCGACACTCGCATTATGACTTGAGTACCCTAACTTCCTGGCCATAGGGGCCGCTACTATTAGATGGTAATTAAAAATATCAGACAGGTCAGACAACTAGTAAGAAAAATGATGAGAAAATAAAAAAATTAGACTTTAAGAGAAAAATCACCTTTAAAAACAATAGTAGTAATTTATTTACTTGGCAAAGTTTCAAACAAGTTCTTTTTTTTCAAGCCAAAAACAAGAAAAATAATAGTTTTAAATGTGATTTTATCTAAAAGTCTAGTTTTATTAAACATAAGTTTTATGTGTTTTTTTTCTATTACGTAGAAAAGTCTGAATTAGATACAAAGCACAATATCATAGGTTTAACATAAATGTGATTGCACAAAACGTATTATTTATTCCTGTTTAATGTCATTAATCGCACATGTGCTTATTGTATAATTAAAAACATTATAGTGTCTAAATTTATTTCCAGAAGAGTATTGAATGAGCAGATATAAACACACGTTTCTCTTGTGTGTATTTTTTGCATGATCTTTCATCAGATGTTAACATCTACACATTAAAACAGTTAGTGTATAATGTTGACTGTGGACAGAGACGAGCCAAGCTTTCAAACAGATGCAGAAAATTGATTAATTCTCTGAAGGAAATGGTTTGACGGATAAATCACGACATTCATGCACAAAGAGTTTGAGAGGTGAACCACGACATTCAAGAACGAAGAGTTTAAAAGGTGAACCAAGACATTAAAGAACAAAGAGTTTGAGAGGTGAACCATAACAGTAAGGACAAAGGATTTGGTACATGAACCACGATACTTAAGGACAAATAATTTAATAGGTGAACCACGACATTAAAAAAAACAAAGGGTTTGAGAGACGACCTACGACATTAAAAAACATAGGGCTTTATAGGTTAACGACGACAGTAAACGACACATAGTTTGCTGGGTAAACTATAACAGTAAATGCAATAGGTGGTTTCGTAGATAAACCATAACAATAAACAACGAAGAGTTTGAGAGATGAACCACGACATTAAAAAACAAAGAGTTTGAGAGATAAACCAGGACATTAAAGAACAAAAGTTTGAGAGGTGAACCAAGACATTAAAGAACAACGGGTTTGAGAGATGAACCAAGACATTAAAGAACAAGGGGTTTGAGAAATGAACCAAGGCATTAAAAAACAAGGGGTTTGAGAAATGAACCAAGATATTAAAGAACAACGGGTTTGAGAGATGAACCAAGACATTAAAGAACAAGTGGTCTGAGAGATGAACCAAGACATTAAAGAACAAGGGGTTTGATAAATGAACCAAGACATTAAAGAACAACGGGTTTGAGAGATGAACCAAGACATTAAAGAACAAGTGGTCTGAGAGATGAACCAATACATTAAAGAACAAGGGGTTTGAGAAATGAACCAAGACATTAAAGAACAAGGGGTTTGAGAAATGAACCAAGATATTAAAGAACAAATAGTTTAAGAAGTGAAGCAGGACATTAAAGAACAAGGGTTTTGAGAAATGAACCAAGACATTAAAAAACAAGGGGTTTGAGAAATGAACCAAGATATTAAAGAACAACGGGTTTGAGAGATGAACCAAGACATTAAAGAACAAGTGGTCTGAGAGATGAACCAAGACATTAAAGAACAAGGGGTTTGAGAAATGAACCAAGACATTAAAGAACAAATAGTTTGAGAAGTGAAGCAGGACATTAAAGAACAAGGGTTTTGAGAGATGTAACACAACAGTGGGATTATAAATTAATAATATAGACCATGAAGTTAAGTCTCAGAAGAAGAAAGACTAAACATAACATACAACTAAGGGCAAGAAGTGTAAACACAAACATACCATTTTGTAAAAAAGTAGCCAAGACGAATAATACAGTATCTAGAATATTGTCCAGAGCACAAAACTAACTTATTTGGTAACGTTACGAATTCGTGTATTTGTTCATTATATACCCCTCAGCTTTCTTCTAAACAAAATTAACCATTGAAAAATGATAACACCCCATACTGTTGATTTAATGCATTAAAAACTAACCTTGTTCGAATTTGCATTTCTCAGCTCTTGATGTTGTGCTGGAATTGGGGCAGAATTATCGAAAAGGAGAGAAAATGTTATGGGGAACGTTAAAACTCTTGTTCACAGTCGTATTGATAAAGCTACAAGTACAAAAATGCTGCCTATCTCGTGTACCCCTACAGTAGGAGCAACAGACAGCAAAAATACTGCCAGTCTCCTGTAGTACTATAAGTAACAAGTGCAACAACGCTACAAGTCTCCTCTGCTCCTACAGTAGAAGCAACAAATATCAACAACGCTGCCAGTCTCCTCTGCTCCTACAATAGAAGCAACAAATATCAACAACACTGCCAGTCTCCTCCGCTCCTACAATAGAAGCAACAAATATCAACACTGCTGCCAGTATTCTGTAGTCCTATAAGTAACAAGTGCAACAACGCTGCAAGTCTCCTCTGCTCCTACAGTAGAAGCAACAAATATCAACAACGCTGCCAGTCTCCTGTACTCCTACGGCATAAGCAACAAATATCAACATTGCTGCCAGTCTCCGGTAGTCCTATAAGTAACAAGTGCAACAACGCTGCAAGTCTCCTCTGCTCCTGCAATAGAAGCAACAAATATCAACAACGCTGCCAGTCTCCTGTACTCCTACGGCATAAGCAACAAATATCAACATTGCTGCCAGTCTCCGGTAGTCCTATAAGTAACAAGTGCAACAACGCTGCAGTCTCCTCTGCTCCTGCAATAGAAGCAACAAATATCAACAACGCTGCCAGTCTCCTGTACTCCTACGGCATAAGCAACAAATATCAACATTGCTGCCAGTCTCCGGTAGTCCTATAAGTAACAAGTGCAACAACGCTGCAAGTCTCCTCTGCTCCTGCAATAGAAGCAACAAATATCAACAACGCTGCCAGTCTCCTGTACTCCTACGGCATAAGCAACAAATATCAACATTGCTGCCAGTCTTCTGTACTCCTATGGTATAACAGTACTCTATAGTAAGAAGGGATACACTTAAAATATCGTTAATGATGCCAGATGAACACGTAGGTTCAAGAAGTCTTGACACAAAATAATAAAAACCCTTCGGGTTTCGAAAGGTTTAATTTTCTTCCACAGTTTGTTTCTGGGGAAAAAACGTTTAACCCTTCGAAAGCGCTCTGGTCAAAAGGTTCTATTATCTTGAAACACTCTTATAGTTACTATACAAGTTTTAAACGAGTGAAATACTTTACGACGTTTTCCTAGTACAAATCTTTGGCTGTGTTTAAGTTAAAACACAATTACCCCAGGCCAAGGGTCTTTAACCCTTCAAATAAGAAAAGGTATTTTCTTTGTTTTTGACCAGAGCGCTATTTCTAGAGCACCAGTATATCTTAATGGTCTATAAATTTAATCTAAAAATAAAACACCTTTGTAATTTTTTCACCTATAAACCACTTATGGTTCTTCTTGGAAAGTTCAACAGACCTAACTACCTATCTATTTGAATGTTTCCTAGGAATAAAAGTTATAACAGCCAACAAAGTAGGCGAATAACTTTGAGTTCAGCGTACAAAAGTTACATCTTTGTTACTGTTCTCGCCAATGTTGTTGTCTTTTGCAAATAATAAAGAAAAACAGCAACAAACAGTACAGATTCGTCAGCTTGGCGTATGATTTAACATATTTGTGGGTAAATTTGAGGTGAAGTAACTGACGTTTCAACAACGTCTCTCAAATCGAACTTTTAACATGTTAAAGGGATCATCGTGACGTGACGGAGCTTCATTATGTGACATTACCTGTAGATCAGGATTCTATACACACACAAGTATGTAAAATCTGAACATTTTCCGTGTATGAAGGATATACACAAATGAACTAATATAAACTACACTCGTTAGTTGAATGGTTTTTCCCACATTTTTGTATTTTACTATTGCCCGACGTCGTCAGTTGAAAACGATTTTTAGAAGACAATGGAAGCTAAAATATGATTATAGAATTCTGGTTTAAAACCAGACATTTCGTATTACACAGAATAGAGTATTTAATCAGGTTTGGTTGTTTTTACTCAAGTATAGCGCATCAATGTGTGGAATTTGAATATTTTCTGAAATTGAATTGAAATAAAGAACGTTTGAAAATAATATCTTGGGGTTACAAGATATTTCAAACATTACTACCGAATTATACCAAACTCAGTTCTGGTTTTAATCTGAAACAATGGGCAATTCGCAATAGATGTGGCATTTGAAATTATTTCAAATAGAATAAGAGGACATTAATCTGTGGATTTTTGTTTTCCCTTCTATAAGCTATATTTTAGTGCAAATAGGACACTCATATGCCCGATTCACTTTTATTACTCATAAAGATCTCTACCAGCCTACCCTTAACTTAAAATTCTTTTAAGCAGAATTTTAATAAATTAACTTATGAAACCTTGGGTGTGGTCAAATACTTCAATCAAAAGAGTGTCATTTCCTGAGTAAAAAACTGCAATTATATTTGAAATCGGTCAAGAGATAACAGAGATACGAGCTAAACGTTTGTATTTGAAAATCAAAACTCAGAGCCGTTCTATGAGCCATTATGCCGCGGCTGAAAAAAAATGACTGTTTCTTGATTGTTAGGTACAATGCCGATTACTGCTTGAAGACCGAGATTTTATTCTTGATTAAAGCTGGACTTGCGTTAAAGTTAGAATAAACTTACTTCTTCTTTTCAGTGTCGCCCCCTAGTGGCTCAGCGGTATGTCTGCGGACTTACAACGCTAAAAACCAGGTTTCGATACCCGTGGTGGGCAGAGCACAGATAGCCCATTGTGTAGCTTTGTGCTTAATTCAAAACAACAACAACAACTTTTCAGTGTCTCCAGACTCTGTATTGAAAAAAACAGTCCTTCATTATTTTCACGAACTTAAATATTACAAAATACGTAAATTGGTTTTCGGTGGTTTAAGCTCCCACTTGTAGAAAGTGGATAACATTCAGGTTTTCAATTAAAATTTCATGGAGGTGTTTAGGTTTTTATTTGTCATGATAAATCCACTGTCTTTAGCTATCAGAATAATATTTAATTTGTGCCAGTCCTGAAAATGCATGCATACTTCAACGGATGTAAATATAAACATTTTGCAGAGCAACATATCATAAGTTTTCAAAAAGGATAATACATCAGGATAATATTCTTGTTATTAACAGTAGGTTAAGAATATTGTTGCTAATTAAGTTAATAGATTTACTTCTAACAACGTTGTTCGCTCCTCTACTTAGTGCCTTCTCTATCCATACCAGCCGTTTTTAAATATATAATTTTCTCTACATATGGGGTTTCTCGTCTTCACGGATTACAGATCAATTTAGTTTCGCATGCTTAGGTACATTATTAATCTCTCAACCAAGTTGAACGGTGTATGTTTTAATGGTTATTTAGGGTTACACATTGACCTTTGTAACAATATACACGATGAAAGAAATGTCTAAGATGTTCTCCCATAGTTACTTGAGAACACTGTATACATATCAACAAAACAAAAACAAATCCTTTGTTATGTTTTCCGCCCGTGGATAAGCATTAAGTTCGAGGGCTCATAACCTTAGAATTCATGGTTTAGTGACTGAGGTGGTCACAGCTCAGATAGCCCATTGTATTTAATAACAAAGACAATATTCGGCGAGCCTACTTAAAGAATATTCAAAAGTGTTTTTTTAAGAAATGAGTTAACTGACATACTGTAACAACAAACTTTGATTTTTTTCCCTAACTCTAATTTTCTCAGCTAGCATATTGATAGAGTAAGTAAACACTGCGACCTTTCCTGTTATCAATACTGAGCACAGTTTAATGAAATGTTAAATATAAAAAAGTCAACGAGGATTTTTTTGTTTTTTTTCTGTTTTCTTGTTTTTTGCACAAAGCCGTCCCTAATTTAGAAGTGTAAGACTAGAGGGAAGACAACTAGTCATCGCCACCCACCGCCAACTTTTGGGCTACTCTTTTACCAACGAATAGTGGGATTGACCGTAACTTTATAACGCCCCCACGGCTGGGAGGGCGAGCATGTTTGGTGCGAACGCCTTAACACGCTTGGCCATGCCGGGCCGGTTAGTTTTCTTTGAATGTACTTGGCACCAAATAGAATTAATTGATAAATTAAACAAAACCCGAGTCAAGAACTGGTTTACCAGAGCGGCTTTGAGAAAACTTGGCACAGTGTTTTCTAGTTTTTAATTCATTCTTTCTCTCTTTTAGTGATATCTGTCACTCGTAAGAAGTCTATATTCAAAACCGATTTATACTTTATGCGAGCGCCCAGCATGACCAGGTGGTTAGGGCGCTTCACTTATAATCTGAGGGTCGCAGGTTCGAATCGTCATCACACCGAACATTCTTGCCCTTTCGACCGTGGGGGCGTTATACTGTTATGGTTAATTCTACTATTCGTTGGTAAAAGAGTAGCCCAAGAGTTAGCGGTGAGTGGTGATGAGTACCTGTCTTCCCTTTAATCTTACGCTGCCAAATTAGGAAGGGCTGGAACAAATAGCTTGTTTGTTTGTTTATTTTGGAATTTCGCGCAAAGCTACTCGAGGGCTATCTGTGCTAGCCGTCCCTAATTTAGCAGTGTAAGACTAGAGGGAAGGCAGCTAGTCATCACCACCCACCGCCAACTCTTGGGCTACTCTTTTACCAACGAATAGTGGGATTGACCGTCACATTATACACTCCCAGCCGCGACCCTCGGATTACGAGTCGCGTGCCTTACGCGCTTGGCCTGCACAAATAGCTCTCGTGTATCTTTGCGCGAAATTCAAAACAAACAAATACTTTATGCGCTTTCATTATTTGCATTTTTTGTCTTTGTATATTTTTATAATTCTCAAAGTGTCCTTGTTTTGATAAAATGTAAACTGCTATTCATTAATCTTCATTTTTATTAGCCATTCGGTGGCTCAGTAGTGAGACTGGCGGTTAATAATGCTAAAATAATAGTTTTGATACTCGCAGATACCCGCAGCGGGCTCAACGAAGATAATTCATTGTGTAGCTTTAGGCTTAACATCAGACAAAAAAATTTTATTAAATAAGTCGTTGGTCCCTCTACCGGCAATTTCCAAAAATACAAAAGTTGCGATTTTTTAAAGACAAAAAAATATTTATTGATAAACTTTCATCAATAGCCTTAATTAGAAAGTGTTGCTAATCAACAACTGTGAAAAGAGACAAAAACAAATGACAAAATACAGAAAACACATTAAGGATTTTTAAATATGTTAATTTCCAGCAGTATTTTTAACGAATGCCCACTCACTGCTAGAAATCAGAAGCAGTTTCTGACGTACCTTTCGTTTCTTTAGTCACCGATAGAATCTTGATCATTATTGATTATCAACCTATTGAATTTATTTCAGAGATAAGCTGAAGATAATTTTACAATCTGTTTACACTATCCTATGTTTAAAATGTCAGATTCTTTATTCTGGCCACCTTGAGTAAATGTTAAAGTAAACCTTCTAACCCTAAATTACTGTGCTATAAACAATCTTGTGATAGTTATCAGTTTAAATTATATACCTGATTCCTGAAGCAAGTACCTGTGATGAATACATAACGTTTCATTTTCCACACGTTTACACTTCTTACTGTTTACTTAATACGAATTCTTCTTTACGTGATTTAGGAATGTGGTTTTCTTGTCTTGAATTTTTTTATATTATCGACAGTAATTCCTGTACTTTTGTTTGTTTGTTTGTTTTGGAATTTTGCACAAAGCTACTCGAGGGCTATCTGTGCTAGCCGTCCCTAATTTAGCAGTGTAAGACTAGAGGGAAGGCAGCTAGCCATCACCACCCACCGCCAACTCGTGGGCTACTCTTTTACCAACGAATAGTGGGATTGACCGTCACATTATAACGCCCCCATGACTGAAAGGGCGATCATGTTTGGCGCGACAGGGATTCGAACCCGCGATCCTCGGATTACGAGTCGCACGCCTTACGCGCTTGGCCATGCCAGGCCAATTCCTGTACTCTGAACCCGAAAACAATATTTATTTTTTCCACCACGTGCAGATCTTTCACAAAACGTCACATGTACTGTTACATAAGTGAATCATTTTCATTGAAATCGGGTCAGAATTTGTTATATTCTAAAAATGTTGACAACTACTGGCTGTAGATTTCTCTAGACCAATCGCGACTTGAGTGTCTTATCGATCGTTCTGGAACACAAACATAGTGATAAAAAATGTTCATTGTAGTGAACGAAATAATAATTTGATCTAAATAAGAGGCTTTTTCTTTCCTATTTGTAAAAAAAACAAACAATTCTTGTGTGATAGAAAAAAAACAACACATTATTTTCGAAATCTGTATAGCTGGATTATGTAAGACCCGTTATTGAAACCAATAACACTTTTATGAAGTTTAAATTTGCAAGTCTGTGTAATCTAAACAAGTATAAGAGAAGAAAATATCAAAAGTTGATGTTATTCGAATTGCTATATTTTCCAAATACTTTTGTAAGTTTAATAAAAAATCCAACTTTATTTTAGGTACGTGAGCTGTTAAAATAGTAGTTGGTGTTTTACTGCAATAGAAACAAAAAAACAACAACTGACAAACCACGTAATGCAGTACATTGCATGCTATAGATATTTTCCAATTTGGAAAAAGTTTGTTTGTTGAATTTTATCCAAAGCTACACGAGGGCTATCTGCGCTAGTCGACCCTAATTTTACAGTGTACTTACCACTAGAGAGGAGACAGCTAGTTATGACCATCCACTCTTAGGGCTACTATTTTATCAACGAATAGTAGAATTAACCGAAACATCATAACGCCCCGACGCCTGAAAGGACAAACATGTTTGGTGTCACAGGGATTCGAACCTTCAGTCGAGCGCTCAACTTCTTGGCCATGGTTATGGTTATGAAAAATAGCGCGTATCAAGACATTATAATAATATTACTACAAGAACTTCAATAGCTGACGTCCCACCCCAGATCGATTAAACTTCATATTTTAGCCTCATCAGCTCCCACTTTTGCTGTCCAGTCATCGAGTGGAAGGATGACCTTTCATTAACTGGAACAAAAAACATCACTATTTAAAGATTTTGTAGTCATACGAGGACAACTTATTATCAACTTTGTGAGTTATTACTTGTTATCAGTGTGCTTTTTTTTATGTCGCTCTTAAATAATTGATTTATAAAAGTGTAGACTTGATTAGTAGCTCTTTGGATAAAGTATACTATAATAAAGTCTAAGTCGAAATAATTGAGTGACTTTAAAGAGGTACAGTTAATACCCTTGTGCCGTAATGACAAGTAATAAAGTACGAACGTTTAATTCAGGATTTAGAATTTCTATTTTCCAAAATTTTTCGTGTAGGATAGTTGACGATGTTTGGTGTTTTCTTGGCATGTCTTCGTACACAAAGGTAGAAAAAATATTTTGATTCGTTACTTGCAACTTTGGTATCTGTTTTTGGTTAGGCGTAATTTGTAACTTTAGAATCTATTTTTGGTTAGGCGTGACTTATAACTTTAATATCTGTTTTTAGTGAAGCGTAACTTTTAACTTAGGTATCTATTTTGATTAGACGTGACTTGCAACTTTGATATATGTTTTTGGTTAGACGTGACTTGTAACTTTGATATCTGTTTTTGGTTAGGCATGAGTTTAACTTCGGTTTGTGTTCTTGTTTAGGAATGATTTGTAATTTAAGTATATGTTTTTTGTTAGGCGTGACTTGTAACTTAGGTATCTGTTTTGTTTAGGCGTGACTTATAACTTAGGTATCTGTTTTGATTAGACGTGTCTTGTAACATAGGTATCTGTTTTGTTTAGGCGCGACTTGTAACTTAGGTATCTGTTTTGTTTAGGCGTGACTTATAACTTAGGTATCTGTTTTGTTTAGGCGTGACTTGTAGCTTAGGTATCTGTTTTGTTTAGGCGTGACTTATAACTTAGGTATCTGTTTTGTTTAGGCGTGACTTATAACTTAGGTATCTGTTTTGTTTAGGCGTGACACATAACTTAGGTATCTGTTTTGATTAGACGCGTCTTATAACTTAGGTATCTGTTTTGATTAGACGCGTCTTATAACATAGGTATCTGTTTATTTGTATATTCTTTCTGTGGATTGATGTATAGAAACACAATTAATAACAAGTTTCGTCTCTGTTTCCAGTACAACCTTGTTTTATTATGACACTCATCTAAATTATTTTTACTTTGTTTTTGTTTTTGTTTCTGAACCCAAAGAAAAGATATTTTGATAAGTTTGTCTTACATTTTTACGATTCAATGTATCAATAAACCATAAGGTCGAGAAATCAAATAATTTACATCATATAGAAATTCTTCCCTTCGAAATATCTATCTTATTCTGTTTTTAACTAACACCTAATTTCTATTTAATAAAAACATCTTGTTATATATTATTTGGGATTTCCACACATAGTATTTTAATTTTAAAACACTATTTTTTCGTGTAATGTTTCAATAGTGAACTAAAGATAAGAAAAATATTGTAAGGTTAAGCCTTATTTCTTTTTGTAAATTTGTTCAGCAAAGTAGCAGTGATAACAATCATAGAACAACAGAACAGTTTCGATTCTATTATTTAATAGTTCTGCTTTTTGGAAATTATTAAATTTATTTGTCAGGAAGTCCACGCAGTAGCAAACCACTCATTGTTTCAGCTTGAACATTTTGAAAATCAGTTATATTGTTTCTCAGGAAATCTCGCAGTAAGGCGTGATCCATTTCTTTTCAGCATCAACGTATTGGAAATCAGTTATATTGTTTTTCAAGGAACCCAAGACGTTGCGCATGATCCAGTTTTTCATCGTAAAGATAAAAAGAAACAATAAACGTTACTAGCCTAGTCATGCGTGCTATAACATTTGTTATGATAATAAATGTTTTGAAAGAGATGTTACGTAAACATCTTTAACTGAAAAACATTTCCAAAGCATATTGTTATTGGTAACTTTGGTTTGGTTTAAATTTCGCGCAAAGCTATTCGAGGGATATGTGCGCCAGCCGTCCCTAATTTAGCAGTGTAAGACTAGAGGCAAGGCATCTAATCATCACCACCTACCGCCAACTCTTAGGCTACTCTTTTACCAACGAATAGTGGGATTGACCGTAAGATTATACCACTCCCACGACTTAAAATACGAGCATGTTTGGTGCTACGGGGATTCGAACCCGCGACCCTCAGATTACGTGTCGAACGCCTTAACCCACCTGGTCATGCCAGGCCCGATAAGTAAGGAATAAGGCTATTTGTTTCTTTAAGTACGATATACTGATCAATATGTCCAAACATGTAACATTAGCTCAATGTGCATGAGAAAAAATTAGTTTAGGTTTCATTTAATTGGCTAAGAGTTTGTTTACGTCGAATATTAGCTGAGCTGTGCATTGACGTATTTTCATTGTTTATGGTGACGTGTAACTTGACCCCCCGTCTCGTTGCAAGGAAAAATCAGTATATCCTGTTTGCAAAAGAGAAATCAAAGCCCTGTAGTAAAAAGGGAACATTTTTATATCTAAGAACGGGGGGAGTATATAAAAAATATTAAATTTTATCCTTAGTGATTTTTGTAAATTTTGAAGCAATTTTAACGTAAATAAATTCGTGCAGCCAGATAATAATAATAAGTACAATCCATCACGTGTCTTTTGTATAATCATAAACATTAACATATTGTAAATTTTTTATCTTGGGTCATCTTTGTAAAACCTACATGATAATACCTTGGGTCATCTTTGTAATACATACATGATAATATAGCTCTTACATAGTTTATTATTCAGCATAGGATGATAATATCTTTCTGTAAAAATTTCCCAATTTTTATCAACCACTTCAATCGAATCATTTATTAATGTGATTTCTTTTTCGTCCATAAGAGAGACCCCGGCATGGCCTGGGGGTTAAGGCGTTCGACTCGTAATCTGAGAATCGCGGGTTCGAATTCCCGTCGCTATAAACATTCTCGCCATTTCAGTCGTGGCGACGTTATAATGTGACGGTCAATCTCACTATTCGTTGGTAATAAAGTGGCCCAAGAGTTTACAGTGGATGGTGATGGCTAGCTGCCTTCCCTCTAGGGACGGCTAGCGCAGATAGCCCTCATGTAGCTTTGCGCGAAATTCAAAAACAAACAAATCTTCCTGTGGACTATTATGATAACGTGAACGAGACTCCTTCCTCTGCATGCAGCACGTGACAGACACTGTGGACGATTATGGATTTTTTTTTTATTTAACATTGTTAATATTCCAGTACAAAATGTTCCCCAGTAGCACAGCAGTACGTCTGTGAACTTACAACGTTGGAATCTGGTTTTGATACCCATGGTGGGCAGAGCATAAATAACCCTTTGTGTAGCTTTGTGTTTAATAATAAACAACAACACAAAAGGGGTATAGAATGTTAAGGCAGAATAGAAGCTTCTTTATTTAACCAGGAGATTCAGTTCTCTGATTTTTCCTGGGACTTTATAAAATGGAATTTCAAAGAATGTTAACCCATAATTACAATCACTTCAGCAAGTTGTACTTGACATAAGAATTAGTGTTTACACATCTTGGGTGAGCTAGACTACACAGACTTCTGTCAGAGCAAGAGTTTTCTAACTTGCTGCCTAGAGAGACTTCTTACTGTTACGAAAATGATGAGCTGATGAGAAACCTATAGAAGTGTTAGCATAACTAACCACTTAGGTTTCCCAAAAATAACGACCAAACTCATTCAGAATTTCCAGAAATAACCTGCGTGAGTAATACCTGAATAAAGTCACAGTTCCTTAACTAAACTTATCCACTGTGATACTTCCTGTGGACAAGGACTGGGTACACAAAACAATCCTGGAAATAGCTAGGAGGTTTAGAATATTTCAAATGATGGATATAGAGGTGTATACATACTTAGCGAGCAGCTGCTCTTCACGTACGTTTGGAACTAAAGATAACTTCTCAGAGCCAAATACAGACATGACCTGAGTTGACCACAGTGGGAGGAAAAATGACATTTACCAGACCAATTTTGAAACCGAAACGTAACGCAGTTGAGAAACTTTTGCTGTGATTCATGAAAGTGAAACAAATTGTATATCAGTCTTCGGAGGTCTACGATTGGACAATAGTTTAGCATTAACAATAGTTTCTAACGTTGGAGAGGTACGCCATAAATGGCTCGCTGCCTCTCAAGTCGTTGTGCAACCAACTTTTACCCTCTTATTTCCCTACTGCTACTTATTTATTTGTTCTGTAGGTTTAAATATATTTGTAAAATAATTGCTCTTGGAACGAGAATACTGTTAAAATGATATGCTATGCCTTACTTCTAATTCGACTAAGCTGTTTATTTGAGAGCAGCCAAAGATTTTCACACACTGTAGCAGTTAAATATAGGAATAAAATGACGTGATTGTTGAATTATTCTATAGATGGCAGCAGGATCTACGTCATGACAACAATATGCAGCGGATAGTCGATTCAGAAGATATATCATATTCAAACGGAATGTTATTTCTCTATTTTGTTTGATAAATGGCTCTTAAGATAAAATTAAGTTTTAACAAAGAAGTATCCATAACGTTTTCGATAGTTGTAGCAACCATAAATTGAAATGCCTATAAAACTATTCTTGTGGATTCGGTGAAACATTTGAAATAATCATAAACTAATAGGCATTATAATTTTTAACCCCAAAGAGGCGGTAAGAAATAATAAACATAAAAAAAAATGTTTCTTTCGTCGTCAGGTAAATTGAAATGTATTAAATTCTCATTTTTAGAATTATTGTGGATTTTACCTGATGTTTGGAATTACTGAAGATATGGTTCAAATCCAACTGGTTCCTTACCTGATGTTTGGAGCTGTTGAAGATATGGTTTAATTCCAACTGGTTTCTTACCTGATGTTTGGAACTGTTAAAGATATGGTTTAATTCCAACTGGTTCCTTACCTGTTGTTTAAAACTGTTGGAGATGTGGCTCAAACCCAGATGGCTACTTAGCCAATGTTTCGAGTTATTATTTAATATGATATTAGCCTAGTAGTTTAGCGTAGCCAAACCATGAATCCAGAGATTTATGGTTCGCTTATCATTGTCGTAGAAACTCACCCCACGCCTTGGGATCTTTGGTGCACAATAATAACAAATTAAAACCAAATCAAATTTTTCAATCACACAAGAGTAGCGTAAAAGTTGGCGGTGGATGTTGTTTACAAGCTGCCTTTCCTGTGGTTTATCAGTTTAAAATTAGGAACAGGTGTGCGCAGCCCTAGTGTAGTTATGATTAAAATTTTGAAACAAACAATACTAAGTAAACGACATAAATTATATAATTTAAAGGTCATTTTGGTCACTATTCAACATAATGAATTCAGAGTGTGAAGATACTTTTCTCGCTTATGTAAGGTTCGTCAAATTGTAAAAGAATGTTTTCCGGAATAGCCAGGTGGCTAGGGCTAATTTGAGGGTCGTAGGTTCGGGTCCCATCACACCAAAACATGCTCGCCTTTACATGTGTGCGTTATAATATGACGATTAATCCCACTATTTGTTGATAAAAAGAAATCCAAGTGTTGGCTGTGGGTGGAAATAACTAGCTTCCTACCCTCTAGTTTTTCACTGCTAAATTAGAAACGGCTAGGGTAGATAGCCCTTGTGTACCTTTGCGCGAAATTCAAACCGAGACTGTTTCTATTATCAATGATAACGAAAATACGAGAAAATAGTCGTTTTAATATTTTAGTTGCTAATTAAACGCATTTTACGTCAAATTTATATAAACTAACGAAATTTGAATTCATATAAGTTATTTATTATAATTACAAAATTAAAACACTGGGTCATTAAATAAATAAAAAGCCCAGCTGTACACCGGGCACTTTTAATCACGTCCTTAGATTTTAAGAAAATTATTTTATTAATTATCTTTTACCATATCAACAAGTCTAACTCAGCAGTGATAAAAAGTAACAAATAAAGACAAAGAATAATAGGTTATTATGGCAGCTATGAAGACCAGAAGTTAAAGAAAGGTGTTGTACGTTGTATACAAGTAGATAAAAATAGAAGTATATCATAAAATGAATTTAAAAGCTGGACGTTTTAATTTTAACACCAGATTTGAGATAACTCAAGGCACATGCACAAAGAATAACCTGGTATGATCAGATTTTATACATGTAGTTATTATAACAAATTTCATTAACTGGTTGATTATAGACAATCTAGAGTTTCTCCTATCATCATCAGTTTTAGTTACTGGTTGATAGCATCATACTATAATAGAACTCTTGCTTATATGATACTGGAAAAACATTTTTATTACGCGATATGCGATCCCCAACTTTGTGAAATTTTTATCCTGTGTGCATGTAGATTTGCAATTGAGGTCGAGGTTTTTCCGTTTCGCCTGCACTTCTCGTCACGAATAAATCTATTTTTCTCCATTCTCAAGGTGCAGATATGACGTCATGAATACATCATACGCGAATCTAATGCGCTGGCGCCATCAATATATATATATAATGATAGTGTCTTGTTTTTTGTCAATGTACATACTTCGAGTGTGTGGACAGATCTTCACCCAAATCGGTATGGAGATCCATTAGGTCCATGGAGAAATACACACAAGTTTTCAGTTTTGCTTTTTCTCGTTTTTATGAGTGTTTTTGTGGGAATGTTTTTACCACTACTTAGCTCGTATTGATCGATCTTCACTAAGTTTCACATGAAGGTTTATTGGATCCACAAAAGATACATGTAAATTTATGGTTTTACAATTTGTGTTTTGCTGTTTTTATAGGCATTTTTTTTCAAATTATGTATAAAAGAAACAGGTGTTCATGTCCTCAGATAACATTTCATTAATCATGAATTTACATAACTTTTATGGAGAATATGGAAGCCCCTAGTACAGCGGTAAGTCTACGGATTTACAACGCTAAAACACAGCGGTTCTATTTCCTTCAGTGGACTCAGCAGACAGCTCGATGTGGCATTCCTATAAGAAAACACCCAACCAGGGATGAGTAACCCAGCTAGTCAAAGTAAGTCAGGTATTATTATAATTACAATAGTGATTTATTTTAAAAGAAAAACTGAAAAATAACGCTTTACTTTCACACCGAAATCCATCAACTGTTTATCGTTTCACCTTCTATGTTTGTTTGGTTTGTTTCAAAGTTCGCGCAAAGTTACACGAGGGCTATCTGCGCTAGCCATCCCTAAGCTAGCAGCGCAAGACTAGAGGGAAGGCAACTAGTCATCACCATCCACCGCTAACTCTTGGGCTACTCTTTCATCAACAAATAGTGGGACTGACCGTCACATTACAACACCACCCCACACGGGTGAAAGAGCGAGCATGTTTGGTGCGACAGGAATTCGAACCCTAGATCCTCGGATAACGAGTACAGTGCCTTAACCACCTGGCTATCCCCGGCACTTCTATGTTTGTAAACGTAATGTAATGTGTAGGAACGCATGTGTTGAGCGCATGTAAAGTACTGACAAAACCTCACGGCACATTGTTTTATTTATTATTTGCTCGTTTGTTAGGAGCTCGTATTAAATGAATAAAAACATAAACCCTAAAAACAAAATACAACTGTGCGTTTACGTTATAAATCACTATCTAGAAGAATGGCTGATTTAGACTCTCCTTAGAACAAAACTGATTGAATAAAACGATATGTTTAGTTTTCTCTCTAACGGAGTTTATTTTTATAAAATCTTAATAATATATTAAGGCGTGCGACTCGTAATCCGAGGGTCGCGGGTTCACGCCCGCGTTGCGCTAAACATGCTCGCCCTCCCAGCCGTGGGGATGTATAATGTGACGGTCAATCCCACTATTCGTTGGTAAAAGAGTAGCCCAAGAGTTGGCGGTGGGTGGTGATGACTAGCTGCCTTCCCTCTAGTCTTACGCTGCTAAGTTAGGGACGGCTAGCGCAGATAGCCCTCGAGTAGCTTTGTGCGAAATTCCCAATAAACAAAATATATTAAGTAATTTTACCCATTAAATAGTAAACTGATTCACAAACCCCCTGTTCAAAACTAATTGGTTTCTCATACAAACTTAAAAGTTTGTTTTACTTTTATGATAAAAACAATTTATTTGACGCGAAAATTTCTAACTCAAAGATGTGTCTTGAGCCATTTGTAAAAACTAGTTATATTGCAGTGTATTCGTTATATAGTGACTTACTCGTCATAAGTAAGTGGAATTATTTTGACTTTCGAGTTAATAACAAAACGCTCTTAAGACACTAATTCGTGAAATAACTGAATACACGTAAATCTTCATGAAGGAAACCGAATCGTCACCTGTTAGTTTCGATGTACGTGTGTGTGTGTGTGTGTTTTCTTATAGCAAAGCAACATCGGGCTATCTGCTGAGCCCACCGAGGGGAATTAAACTCCTGATTTTAGGGTTGTAAGTCCGTCTACGTAGAGGTGACAGCCCTTTATTTTTTAGTAATTATGAATGTTTTAACAGTATGATTCTTTGAAACAATTTCACAACTGCCCAAATAGGTTGCTATTATATATATTATGGTTTGTAGAACTGGCGGGAGTTTATATATAATTTTAACATTGTAATCCCTCAGATTTATCGATGAACCGCTATGTGTGGTTTTAGCTTTTTAATGATTTCCTATATAAATTAATGTATTAAATTTTTGAATAATTTCAACCATTTATTCAACAGTTCTCTGTCAGCTTTGAATAATTTGATTTGGTTTGTTTTGAATGTCGCCAAAGCTACACGAGGGTTATCTGCGCTAGCCGTCCCTAATTTAGCAGTGTAAGACTAGAGGGAAGGCAGGTAGTCATCACCGTCTACCGCCAACTCTCGGAATTGACCGTTACATTATAACGTCCCTATGGCTGAAATGGGGATTCGAACCCATGACCCTCAGATTACGAGTCAAACGCCTTAACCCACCTAGCCACGCTGGGCCAATTCGGTAACTCTCAAGTATTAGAAATAACAATATTTAATATGTAGCGCCATCTACCGATAACGTTATATATGTCTTTTAATTTACCTGCGATTTGTCGTTTTTCTGCAGTTTTTATTAAAATTTTCTTATATACGAATTGGATTTATGCTGAGGTAAGGGACATAAACATAGGTTCTCTTAATAAATGAAGTTTCCAGTTTCAAATAATAATTTTTCTTTAAACACCAGGGCGTTTCTGCAATAAACCCATTTAATAACTTTTAGATTCCCATCATTGGAATTGCATCATATATTAACAGTCTTATATATCTGCCACCTAGTGGCACAGCGGTATATCTGCAGACTCATACCGCTAGACCATTGTGTAGCTATGTGCTTAATTCCAAACACACAATCTTTAAAACATTTTATTCTGCCCATTTTATGAATTCTTTGCTTTAATTGGCCAAGATCGAATCATATTAGGCTACCTGCTGAGCCTACAGTATGGTATCGAACACCGGATTTTAGCATTGTAAATCTAAAAAGTTACTGTTGAATCACGAGGTGGGACAAATTTGAAGGACAGAGCTAATTATTCAACAGACAAGAAATTTTGTTTACTGGTTGTTAACAGTTAAGTTTCTGTATGAAACTTTAAATTTTTTCTTTATTTGTAACATGAAACATTTTAGGGGAATTTTGGTGCAAAGCCACGTATGTAACCGTCCTTGATTTCGAACTGAAAAAATTAGAAAATAATAGCCAGTCAACAGTATACACCACCCACAAACCACCTTCTCTTTTCTGATAAAATAATAGAATATTACCCTTACTGTTACGTCATACCTACAGCCCAAAGTGCGGAGCGTGTTTTATGCAGTAATGAAGTGGGAATAGTGAACCTTCGAATTTAGAGAAACGACAGTCTTAAAACACACATTTGATACTGGGCATATTAGACAGGCACCACTATCCACAGATCCAAACACATGGGGAAGAAAGAAGTACTTACTAACCACAGAGGATTGTTTGTTTTGTTTGTTTGTTTTGTTTTTGTATTTCGCACAAAGCTACTCGAGGGCTATCTGTGCTAGCCGTCCCTAATTTAGCAGTGTAAGACTAGAGGGAAGGCAGCTAGTCATCACCATCCACCGCCAATTCTTGGGCTACTCTTTTACCAATGAATAGTGAGATTGACCGTCACATTATAACGCCCCCACGGCTGAAAGGGTGATAATGTTTGGCGCGACGGGAATGCAAACCAATGACCCTCGGATTACGAGTCGCACGCCTTAACACGCTTGGCCATGCCGGGCCAACCACAAAGGAACACAAATAGCGAATCCCCACAAATGGCGGTAGGAGGTAAGTGAAACCCCAAAAAGCCTGGTGGAAATAGTAAGACGTAAAAGTATATTGAGTGGTTTTTGGTTTTTTTTTACTGATGATATTTTTCAAGGGAAAACAGAAATGCGCAGTTAGGGACATGGTCAGGTGACAGATCTGATGGAAAGAAACATGATAATGGTAATAGTCATTCGGCTAAATGGGTGAATACGACAAGCGAATAAATTGGATAATCAAACCGATAATGGTAATGTAAGAAAAGTCACGGGATAGGTTAGGATTTCATAGAATAAGAAAAACGAACACAAAAATGACTGAAAGAAGCAGTACGTGACTTATACCATTGTCAAGCCCTGACCAGACAAAGGAAGTGCTCGGGATCAGAATGGTCACTCTTAAAGTCAAAGTCTTTATGGTAAAGGAAGGATCAAAGAACAAAAAAAAGATGAGAACCATAGAACAAAATGTTATATAAATTAATTGCAAACACATCTGAATGATGACGACAACAACAGTAGGAATAGAAAAGGTAGTTTAACGGAAGTTAAAACAGTAGTTTAACTGGGTGGACGGGTAAGAGCATGGATGACCACACTGATGTCAGCGAGGGAGAGAAGCAGAGTAAATAGGATGTGAAATACAGAGGGAATGATGGGTATAAATCTTCCTCTTTGCCCCCTCCATATGGCTGTGCCATAATTCAGACGAGTTCCTGTCTTGCTTCCATCTCCTTATTGGCTAAAATAAGGCTTCTCTTCCTTCATCTCTGATATTCCTTTGTTAACAAGTGTGCATCATCCATCAGTACCCACCGTCCACCTACACATGTACCAACCTGTCCAATCTTGACTGAGACCATTGATTGCTTCTGCCAACTGATGAGGAACATTAAACCAAAAATGGAGAAGTTGTGTAATGAGATAAGTTTCCAAATCTTGAGCATCTCAATGAGCTCGTAATTTCCGAAAAACGTGAGAATCCAAAAGTCGGAACAAATCTTTTTGGGGTGAAATAACTTGTCCAAATTCAAGTTACCTAAAATATGACACATCAACAAAGTGATGTGATCAATGTTAACTCAATATATATAAGAACTAATGTCTGGAAACAAAGGCTTTTTGACCAAGTATCCCCCTGCCTAGTGATGTATGATACTACTGCAGCGTTGTGAGAGTGAACCATCACCACATGGACCCAAAGAGCTGCAAAAAGTGAAGAAAAGCCGAAAGAGCAGCAAGAAGTTCCAAAATATTGATATGAATAGAAGACTCGTAAAGAGTCCATCACCCTAAAACCTCCAGCGTGCCGAAGTTTTCTTCCCAACTGGAAAGAAAGCGTCTGTGAAAAGGCGACAATCCAGATGAGGAGGAAAAACACCCATGATGTCATTTTTCTGATTAAACCACCAGTTAAATTCGATCTGTAAGAAAGTGGAAGAGATGAAAGTACTCTCTAACTAATCTCAAACAAGGCACTATTTGTTGATCCAATCCACTGAAGATGAGGCATGAGGGCGTGACCAAGAGGAATGAGGGCTTCAAGCTCATGTTCCCAAAAAAGAACTACCCTTGTGTAGTTCATCTTGAGCCACCTCTGACGCGTTGACAAGTAACTGGCTCTCAAGGAGAACGGAAGAAAATGGGTTAGTAAAATAAGAGAAGATATGAATGGAACTGGAGGATCAAAACTTTGGAAACAACGTCTGAATCCATGGATCAACCAAAAGGACCTCTAAACATGTACAGAGGGCAAAATTCTGGTTTCCTCTAGCTTTACCCGGTAACACAGTAACTGACAATGAATGCCTCAAAACTACCGTCAGGCAGGATATCGCTGTGAATGTTAGGTGTCTAAGAAGCCAGAACAGGCAAGGAGCTAGAGGGGGCGAGACATAGATGGGAAGGGGTTGGGGGATAAACGAGAAGTTAGGGATGAGAGGGGTCGTATACACAGCCTAATTTAATTCCAGTCTCCAAAAACTCCAGGCCCAGCATATCCAGGTGGATTAAGGCGTTCGACTCGTAATTTGAGGGTCGCGGGTTCGAATCCCCGTCGCACCAAACATGCTCACCCTTTCAGCCGTGGGAGTGTTATAACGTCACGGTCAATCCCACTATTCGTTGGTAAAAGAATAGACCAAGAGTTGGCGGTGGGTGTTGATGACTAGTTACCTTCTCTCTAGTCATACATTGCTAAATTAGGGACGGCTAGCACAGATGGCTCTCGAGTAGCTTTGCGCAAAATTCAAAAACAAACAAACAAACCAATGAGTCGTAAAGACCTCGAACACATCTTGATGCAAAAAGGTGTCTTGCACAAGTTACACAATGAAGTGGAAAGTTAACGATTCCTACAGAAGAGCAGCCATATTTGTAAAGCAATCATTGAAGAGGAAAAGCATGCCATGGTAACAACATGAGACTACAAGTATCCTCAGAAAACCCCCAACGAAATAAGAAGGGATGATAGTGAATTAAGAATGATGATCAGATTAAAACCGTAGATGGGAAAAGGTAACCCAGGTATAAGAATTTGGTCCCCACAAAAGGATAAGAGATTCCAAATGTTGTCCAAATAGAGGATGCTGGAACGATAAGCAAGAACGTGGCTGTGCATAACACGTGGGAGTTGAGGCATACTGACTCCTAAATTCAATTGCTTCCCAAAACGATTCTTACGAACTCCAGTATGTGAAGAAAAAGGAAATACTAAACAATGGCCTAAATAATCGTCTCCAAAAAGATTATGGGTGAAACTCTTGGAAACAGAAGATAAGGACAGAACATAGCTGATTATTCAATTCCGCAACAGGTGGAAGTCTGGGCCAGTGGCCCCAAAACGACTGAGAAGCATATTTAGTAGGTGATAAAATGTTGTACAAAGTTTCATCTTCCCGTATACTCACTCCTCGAGTGGGTATGGTTGAAAAATCATCAGTTTGTTCTGAATGTTGTATTAAATTAGTTAACTCCAGACGGACCTGAATCTTCACTTCATTGGCCGATAATCGTGGTTCCCCGGTGGGCGTTGTTGGTAAATTTGCTCCACCAATAATAGCAGCTGTAGTCGTGACCATTTAACATTGCAATGCATAAGTTACAGAACGGACAAAAGAAGACACAATAGATTAATCCTAACTCTCCAAGATACAATAGTATGAAGTAAAATATACAGCATTGTTACTTCTGGTTTATTGTTGTGAATGTTACGGCATTGTTACTTTTGGTTTACTGTTGTGAATGTTACAGCATTGTTACTTCTGGTTTATTGTTGTGAATGTTACAGCATTGTTACTTCTGGTTTATTGTTGTGAATGTTACAGCATTGTTAACACCATACATGTAATATACATTCCTACATTCATCAAACAGTGATGAAGAATTGCTCACTGATTATATACTGTATTTGCGCATGATTTTTGATTCTTGACCTCAAACAACGATTTGTAGAGGCCACATAATCAAGGTTACACCTTCAACACGTACATTTCTAAATGGCATAAGTTGTTGTCGTTTTGTAATTAAGCACAAAGCTATACGATGGGCTATCTGTGCTCTGCCCACCACGTGCGTAGAAACCTGAAATCTAGGGCTGTAAGTCCGCAGACATACCGCTATGCTTCTGAGGGATAGATGACATAACAGCGACGTGTTTTATGAATCCTGTTTTAAAATTTTTGTAATGTTTACCATTATGAGCAACTTTATGGGGTTAAGAATTGTATCAACTTAATGGGGTGTCTCTGGGGTTAAGAATTGTACCAACTTAATGGGGTGTCTCTAGGGTTAAGAATTGTACCAACTTAATGGGGTGTATCTAGGGTTAAGAATTGTACCAACTTAATAGGGTGTCTCTAGGGTTAAGAATTGTACCAACTTAATGGGGTGTCTCTGGGGTTAAGAATTGTACCAACTTAATGGGGTGTCTGTGGGGTTAAGAATTGTGCCACGTTTAGCAAATTTGTTTCTAAATCATCATGAGAAAATATGGTTAGAAAATTTTCCTAAACGTTTTAAACCGTTATAATAGAGAAGAAATACTGACGATAGTTTTGTGGTTTTTAGGAATAAATTTAATATTTAGGAATTTCAAAATCACTTCAACAGACACCACAATAATATTTAGTTTATAATAGAAGAACAAACGGTTCATACTTTTCTTTTTCGGATACCAAAATTATTATCTTAGGTTGAAGCTTTGAGACTAAATGATACCATAAGCCAATGCTTACTAACAAAATGGTGTCCCTGTCAAGTGAATCCATAGTATTGTTCAAAATTGTATAAAATCTCTGCACGTTTCTAAAAGTAGTAAACTCCTCAAAGTTAAAGAAACACTTTATTCTATTATATCTTTTTGTTTGGCTGACATAAACTACAAAGCTGCACAATGAGCCATCTGTGCTTTACTATCCACGAGCGCCCCCCAGTGGCACAAAGGTATGTCTGCGGACTTACAGTGAATTCAAGTTTTATACCCATGGTTGACAGAGCACAGATAGCCCATTGTATAGCTTTGTGCTTAATTACAAACCATAACAATTTCTTTAAATAATATTTTATTCTAAAATAACATAACTTTTTTTTTTGGGGGGGGATATAATAATATATGACTGTATTCTACATAACTAGAAGTCGTATCTTCACACCTAGAGGTACAGCTTGGCTTTAGCTCACATTTATCTTCAGCTAATAATACTTACATTACTCTGAGATAAATATCGAAAATTAACACCCATATATATAATAATTACATATATATATATATATAATTACATATTGTTCCTTGGGCCTGGCGGTTCGTACGCTTAACTTCCAATCCACGGGACGCAGATTCGAATCCCGTCACCTAACTGCTTTCTATTTCATTCGTGGAGGCGACAATCTCACTATTCAGTTAAATTAGCTGAAAGGTCCCTGGTAGAGAGTGTTCTCTATCTGCCTTTCTTGTAGCCTATATCATGCGCTTGTAGCCGTCACACCAAACTTGCTCGTCCTTACAGCCGTGGGGTGTTATAATGTGACGGTTAACTCCACTATTCGTTGGTAAAAGAGCAGCCCAAGAGTTGGTGGTAGATGGTGATGACTAACTACCTTCTCTCTAGTCTTACACTGCTAAATTAGGGACGGCTAGCACAGATAGCCCTCGAGTAGCTTTGTGCGAAATTCAAACAAACAAACACTTCTATATCATGCGGATGTAGCCGTCACACCAAACATGCTCGTCCTATCAGCCGTGGGGGGCGTTATAAGTGACGGTTAACCCCACTATTTGTTGGTAAACAGCAGCCCAAGAGTTGGTGGTAGATGGTGATGACTAGCTGCCTTCCCTCTAGTCTTACACTGCTAAATTAGGGACGACTAGCAGAGATAGTCCTCGTGTACCTTTGCGCTAAATCCAAAACAAACAAAAGAAATCACTCTCACTATGAACGGCTAGTTCTCGAGTAGCTTTGCTCAAAATACAACAAAACGAGAAATACATATTTTAGAAAATTTTGCCACGTTAGTAGGAACAGCTAAGTATCATTTACTAACGGAACAAAGTCAGTCCATTTAAAAAGGTTATCAAACGTACCTCTTAAACATATTACATTATTTTCTATTAAAAATTAAAATGACAGGCCAATCTTTCTATGCATTACTTATATTTTATCTTAAAATTTTAAGCCACACACACAAAATGTCCATTAAATTATTTTGTTTTGTTTTGAATTTCGCTCAAATCAAAGGGCTATTTGAGCTAGTTGTCCCTAATTTAGCAGTGTAAGACTAGAGAGAAGGCAGCTAGTCATCACCATCTACCACCAACTCTTGGGCTACTCTTTTACCAACGAAAAGTGGGATTGACCGTTACCTTATAACGTTCTCACGGCTGAAAGGGATAGCATGTTTGGTGCGACGGGCCATTAAATTATAAGCAGCTGAATAAATTAGCAGGTTAACATAATTATTGTTAGCAGCAAGCATGTAGTGCCATGAAAATAGATTTTATTTTCATCAAAACCCTGAAGTGTAGCAACAAACGTGTTGTGCCATGAAAATATATTTTTACTTTGATGTTAGTGTTAAAAAATAGCAATACTCTTGATACCAAAGCTTTATGCAATATACGAATTTGCAAGTGGTCCTTGGCTCTACAAGGTAGTCTACGTCTATTATACATCTGGCATGAATAATACTTTAAGCTACGTTACAAAATCTGTCATTGGTATATTTTCAGGAAGTCTAGCCACGAAGTTTTCTAAATCTGACTTATAAAATAACAACATAAAATTATTAGAGAATTCAAATGCTTGTATATTTTCTACAATGCATTCCTTTTTTAACATTTGGTAATTTCTCAGTCTTCTATTAAATGAAACAGGAAACATTTCTTCTGTTTGTTATAACAAAAATCTATAGAACAGGCTATCTGCGTTTGTCCACCACGACTATCGAATCTCAACATTAGCGTTGTAAACTTATTACTGGTCCAAGCCACTGGAAGTCATAACTAGAACTGAAAATATTTAGAATACAATATATAATAAAAAATTTCCAAAGAACCGTCATTATTCTTGTACGCTAATATTTAGTTGAGATATATATGAAAGTGCTCTGCTATTTTGTAGTAGTGTTATCTTTAGCTATAAAACCTATACGCAATTTCACAAAAATTAAGAGAATCGTATCACTTATGACGTCATCAGAATGGGCAATAAGTATGAACCGATAAGATAAGGGCTTGGAGAAAGAGAAACCTTATAAATAAAGGCGTCAGTTGCCGGTAATGGTTGTACTCGGCGTAAACAGTAATATTTTAAAGGACTATAGTTAAGATTCCATATTGTTTGAATACTGAAGACTGTAGGGTTAAAAATAATTTGGATATTACTAGAAACAGAGGAAGACAACAACATAAAGGAGGGTATTAAATAAATAACGTCCTGTAGATACAAGCAAACAGTAAAATAAGACAGCATTTCATTGGCTTCCTTGTAGTAGAGCAGCCAAACAACTACAACTTTTACAACTGGATAGTTCTGTTTTTTCTGTGATTTCTAGAAACTAGTGAACTCGTCAGGGTCAAACTCCAAATATGCCTCTCTTCGGGAGCAAAAAAAAGAAATCTGATGAAGAAAATGTAGCTGTCGAGGGGATGGCCCAACCCCAGCGACCAGCCGCTCCCCTCCCACAAAGACAGAGTCACAGAAGTCCACAACCTAAGTCAGGTCCACCGCCCGAAGACTTAACTGCACATAAGCCTAAGCTTGTTTTCCAGTGTCAACAGGCGCAAGGGAGTCCTACGGGCATTATTTCTGGGTTTACTAATATTCGAGAACTGTACGAAAAGATAGCCGAATGTTATGACTTTCCGGCTTCAGATGTAAGTTTGGGTTCGTTTTGTTTTTATATAGTTTAAGGCAAATAAGTGTAAATAAAAGTTTCATTAATATACATACGCTGGGACATGGAAAACATTTTAAGAAATATATTTTTAAAAAAATCATTCCATAAAAGCAAATGCTTCTGAAATAAAAATATTAATTAACGGTATCAGTAATTATTTTTAGCTTTAATGATGTACTTGAGACACGAAGTAACGAAAAGACACGATTTCTATCCAGTTTACAACTCTTTTAAGAGTCCACTAGGAAGGTTAAAACGTTAAATGTAAACACAGATAGAAATCAATAGCTTACGCCAAAAGAATTGTTAGAAATATGAAGCCCTGCAGTGACACAGTGTTATGTCTGCGGACGACACAGCTAGAAACCAGGTTTCGTTACTCGACGTGAGCAGAGCGGATAGTCCCTTGTGTAGCTTTGTGGTCAACTTCGTAACGGATAGTTTTTTGTGTAGCTTTGTGCTCAACTTCGTAACGGATAGTCCCTTGTGTAGCTTTGTGCTCAACTTCGTAACGGATACTCCCTTGTGTAGTTTTGTGCTCAACTTCGTAACGGATACTCCCTTGTGTAGCTTTGTGCTCAACTTCGTAACGGATAGTCCCTTGTGTAGCTTTGTGCTCAACCTCGTACAAAAACGTGAAACTTACAGTTTGAAACCCTTTTATAATTTCTGCGTTTAACTTTAAACAATATTTAAGACGCGAAGTTAGACACAAGTTGTAATTGTACTTTTTATAAACTAAAAATCGCTATAATAATGAATATGCCTGAAGTGAGACTGCACTCATGTTTTCTGGTCTTTCATCAGACATAGCCATTGTTCTTTCAAAATGGAGACACTTCAAAACAAAATTACATTCTGTATCGGTTTGTTTGAAGTTAACCACAAAGCTATATCTGTGCTCTCTCCACCACAGGTATCGAAACCCGCTTCTAACGTTATGAGTTCACAGACATACCACTGTGCTACTGGGGAGCATTTTGTTTTGGATTATTGACAATATTAAACAGAAAAAAAAAATCTATAATCGTCTGCAGTGTCTGTCACGTGCCGCGTGCAGAGGAAGGAGTCTTATTCACGTCATTTTTGTAGTCCATAGGATAATTCGTTTGCTTGTTTGTTTGTTTGTTTTTTAATTTCGCGCAAAGCTATATGGGGGATATCTGCGCTTGCCGTCCCTAATTTTGCAGTGTAAGATTAGAGAGAAGGGTCATCACCACCCACCGCTTATTCTTAGGCTACTCATTTACCAACTATTAGTGGGATTGATTGAAGGTTATAACGCCCCCACGGCTGAAAGGCAAGCATATTTGATGTAATGGGGATTCGAACCAGCGACACTCAGATTACGAGTCGAGTGCCTTAACCATCTGGTAATGCCGGGCCACCTACAGGAGGAATTATTTAATAAGGTGTGAACAATAGATGATGATATTGTTCAATGTACTTGGTCATCCAATACTTCTACTATTAATTTTCAGTTTGTCTTTTTTTTAAAATACTATGATATTTTACACATATTTCGTTATACGTATAACTAGTTACTCTGAGTCTTCAAATTAAAACTTAGTTTTACACAATTACATCACCTTAACCATGTTTATTATACCACTTTAATATCAGTTATTACATTATTTTAATCATGTTTATTATACCACTTTAATATCAGTTATTACATTATCTTAACCATGTTTATTATACCACTTTAATATCAGTTATTACATAATCTTAACCATGTTTATTATACCACTTTAATATCAGTTATTACATCATTTTAACCATGTTTATTATACCACTTTAATATCAGTTATTACATCACCTTAACCATGTTTATTATACCACTTTAATATCAGTTATTACATTACCTTAACCATGTTTATTATACCACTTTAATATCAGTTATTACATAATCTTAACCATGTTTATTATACCACTTTAATATCAGTTATTACATTACCTTAACCATGTTTATTATACCACTTTAATATCAGTTATTACATCATTTTAACCATGTTTATTATACCACTTTAATATCAGTTATTACATCATTTTAACCATGTTTATTATACCACTTTAATATCAGTTATTACATCACCTTAACCATATTTATTATACCACTTTAATATCAGTTATTACATCACCTTAACCATGTTTATTATACCACTTTAATATCAGTTATTACATCACCTTAACCATGTTTATTATACCACTTTAATATCAGTTATTACATTACCTTAACCATGTTTATTATACCACTTTAATATCAGTTATTACATCATTTTAACCATGTTTATTATACCACTTTAATATCAGTTATTACATCATTTTAACCATGTTTATTATACCACTTTAATATCAGTTATTACATTACCTTAACCATGTTTATTATACCACTTTAATATCAGTTATTGCATCATTTAACCATGTTTATTATACCACTTTAATATCAGTTATTACATTACCTTAACCATGTTTATTATACCACTTTAATATCAGTTATTACATTACCTTAACCATGTTTATTATACCACTTTAATATCAGTTATTACATCATTTTAACCATGTTTATTATACCACTTTAATATCAGTTATTACATCATTTTAACCATGTTTATTATACCACTTTAATATCAGTTATTACATTACCTTAACCATGTTTATTATACCACTTTAATATCAGTTATTACATCACCTTAACCATGTTTATTATACCACTTTAATATCAGTTATTACATTATTTTAACCATGTTTATTATACCACTTTAATATCAGTTATTACATCACCTTAACCATATTTATTATACCACTTTAATATCAGTTATTACATTATTTTAACCATGTTTATTATACCACTTTAATATCAGTTATTACATCACCTTAACCATGTTTATTATACCACTTTAATATCAGTTATTACATCACCTTAACCATGTTTATTATACCACTTTAATATCAGTTATTACATAATCTTAACCATGTTTATTATACCACTTTAATATCAGTTATTACATTATTTTAACCATGTTTATTATACCACTTTAATATCAGTTATTACATAACCTTAACCATGTTTATTGTACCACTTTAATATCAGTTATTACATTACCTTAACCATGTTTATTATACCACTTTAATATCAGTTATTACATTATTTTAACCATATTTATTATACCACTTTAATATCAGTTATTACATCATTTTAACCATGTTTATTATACCACTTTAATATCAGTTATTACATCACCTTAACCATATTTATTATACCACTTTAATATCAGTTATTACATCACCTTAACCATGTTTATTATACCACTTTAATATCAGTTATTACATCATTTAACCATGTTTATTATACCACTTTAATATCAGTTATTACATCACCTTAACCATGTTTATTATACCACTTTAATATCAGTTATTACATCACCTTAACCATGTTTATTATACCACTTTAATATCAGTTATTACATCACCTTAACCATATTTATTATACCACTTTAATATCAGTTATTACATCACCTTAACCATGTTTATTATACCACTTTAATATCAGTTATTACATCACCTTAACCATGTTTATTATACCACTTTAATATCAGTTATTACATTATTTTAACCATGTTTATTATACCACTTTAATATCAGTTATTACATAACCTTAACCATGTTTATTGTACCACTTTAATATCAGTTATTACATTACCTTAACCATGTTTATTATACCACTTTAATATCAGTTATTACATTATTTTAACCATATTTATTATACCACTTTAATATCGGTTATTACATCATTTTAACCATGTTTATTATACCACTTTAATATCAGTTATTACATCATTTTAACCATGTTTATTATACCACTTTAATATCAGTTATTACATCACCTTAACCATGTTTATTATACCACTTTAATATCAGTTATTACATCACCTTAACCATGTTTATTATACCACTTTAATATCAGTTATTACATCACCTTAACCATGTTTATTATACCACTTTAATATCGGTTATTACATCACCTTAACCATGTTTATTATACCACTTTAATATCAGTTATTACATCACCTTAACCATGTTTATTATACCACTTTAATATCAGTTATTACATTATTTTAACCATGTTTATTATACCACTTTAATATCAGTTATTACATAACCTTAACCATGTTTATTGTACCACTTTAATATCAGTTATTACATTACCTTAACCATGTTTATTATACCACTTTAATATCAGTTATTACATTATTTTAACCATATTTATTATACCACTTTAATATCAGTTATTACATCATTTTAACCATGTTTATTATACCACTTTAATATCAGTTATTACATCATTTTAACCATGTTTATTATACCACTTTAATATCAGTTATTACATCACCTTAACCATGTTTATTATACCACTTTAATATCAGTTATTACATTACTTTAACCATGTTTATTATACCACTTTAATATCAGTTATTACATTACCTTAACCATGTTTATTATACCACTTTAATATCAGTTATTACATCATTTTAACCATGTTTATTATACCACTTTAATATCAGTTATTACATCATTTTAACCATGTTTATTATACCACTTTAATATCAGTTATTACATTACCTTAACCATGTTTATTATACCACTTTAATATCAGTTATTACATTACCTTAACCATGTTTATTATACCACTTTAATATCAGTTATTGCATCATTTAACCATGTTTATTATACCACTTTAATATCCTTTATTACATAATTTTAACCATGTTTATTATACCAGTTTAATATCCTTTATTACATCATTTTAACCATGTTTATTATACCACTTTAATATCAGTTATTACATTACCTTAACCATGTTTATTATACCACTTTAATATCAGTTATTACATCATTTTAACCATGTTTATTATACCACTTTAATATCAGTTATTACATCATTTTAACCATGTTTATTATACCACTTTAATATCAGTTATTACATCACCTTAACCATGTTTATTATACCACTTTAATATCAGTTATTACATTACCTTAACCATGTTTATTATACCACTTTAATATCAGTTATTACATTACCTTAACCATGTTTATTATACCACTTTAATATCAGTTATTGCATCATTTAACCATGTTTATTATACCACTTTAATATCAGTTATTGCATCATTTAACCATGTTTATTATACCACTTTAATATCAGTTATTACATTACCTTAACCATGTTTATTATACCACTTTAATATCAGTTATTGCATCGTTTAACCATGTTTATTATACCACTTTAATATCAGTTATTACATTACCTTAACCATGTTTATTATACCACTTTAATATCAGTTATTGCATCATTTAACCATGTTTATTATACCACTTTAATATCAGTTATTACATCATTTAACCATGTTTATTATACCACTTTAATATCAGTTATTACATTTTTTTAACATTCAACATGATGTTAGTGATTTAAATGTATGAACAAAAACTGTGTCTCCACACTGTGTTCTTCTCGTGTAAGAAAACTTTAAACGGTAAAAAACAAGTCATTTTGCTTTACAAATGCTAAAGTTCATTGTTAATTTGAAGGACAGGTCACTAATTTCACGATTTGTCGGATGATCTCGACATGACAGTAAATGTGATACATAACATCCAGCTTCGAACACAAAGATAATTAAATAATTCTCTTACACGTACCTTGTGATATGATAAAATTTAAGTATTGTTTTTGGTGGGAAAAAAATGGAGTTGATAACAGATCATCAACAATAGGGTGTTGACCAGAATGGTGAGAGAAACTTCATGTTGCTCTGTGAAGTTCTCCCGTCCATTGTTACCGCGTGCAGATTTTAAGGAACGGCTTAAACTGTTTGTTTTTTTTAAGAACATGATATAGTCTGCTCGTGTAATGTGCGTTCGTAGCTTTTATCTACATTTTACCACAATCTCTGTTTCTGAGACCAAAAGTATTCTGTGTACCATCTAAAATTTCAGCGGTAAACGTGATAACGCCTAAGCTTTCATTTGTAACGTAGTGTACTTTGACCTTAAAAAATAGATCCGGTTATCTCTGTTTCCATTGACAACGTTGTTATGTATACTTCAGTACAAAGTGTTGTAACGTGTTCTATCGTTGGGCGGATTCTTTTGGATTATTAAGTAAAACTAAGGCAAAGTCCAGTACAGGTAACGATAACGAATTAATTTGTCTTGAATAACGCTTGCTACAGGTTACGTTCACTAGTGTGCCTAACTTCACAAACAGTTTTTGAACAGAAATTCAGAAATTAATGTATACCTAACTTACTTGCAAAATTTCTTTGTTAGTGGACCAACGATAAACATGCGAGTAACTTGTTAACTAAATCGTGAACAGATTCACAGTTTAATTTAATAACTGAATTATTTAGCTTACTTAACCCATTCAATCGGGCATTTTTTTTGTTTGTTCGTTTGTTTTGAATTTCGCGCAAAGCTACTCGAGACCATGCGCTAGCCGTCCCTAATTTAGCAGTGTAAGACTAGAGGGAAGGCAGCTAGTAATCACCACCCACCGCCAACTCTTGGGCTACTCTTTTACCAACGAATAGTGGGATTGACCGTCACGTTATAACGCTCCCACGGCTGAAAGGGCGAGCACGTTTGGTGCGACCGGGATTCGAACCCTAGACCCTCGGATTACGAGTCGAACGCCTTAACACGCTTGGCCATGCCGGCATGTTTTAAATAGAACTTATTTTCTGTGCACTACAGGAAACTTCCAATTTTCACAGGTACCGAAACGTTCATGAAATTACAGATTTCACTAATCATCATTTGTGTATAAAACGTCTTCTAGTGAACAAAAGTATCTAAATATAGTCCACAACACTGCCTATTCCTATATTGTAAAATCCACTGAACAATCGTAACATAAATAAAACAGCGAACCTTAAATTCTATAAAGTAATTATTTACAATATCAAATGATTACTATTCCCTTTAGATCCGGCATGGCCAGGTGGTTAAGGTATTCGGCTGGTAATCCACGGGTTGCGGGTTTGAATCCCGGTCGCACCAAACATGATTGCCCTTTCAGCCGTGGGAGCGTTATAACGTGCGGTCAATCCCACTATTCGTTGGTAAAAGAGTAGCCCAAGAGTTGGCGGTGAGTGGTGATGACTAGCTGCCTTCCCTCTAGTCTTACACTACTAAATTAGGGACAGCAAGCGACCAAAATTCAAAACAAACAACCAATCTTCCATAATTTATATTAAAAGGTATCTCAAGTTGGAATTTTTTAATGGAGGCGAAAGGAGAAGTGTCTGAGATGTCTTTCCTGTTTACAAATTCATTTTTCAACTACTTTATTCTGCCACAGATGTTGTTTTTCTACCACATTGATATCACTTTATGATCCTTCTGTATTATTCACTTTTTTTTGTCATTATAACCTTATTGTACTTCGTTAATATCTGTCTAGGCTTACAATCTTACCATTATAATCCCTATGTAGATTTCTAAAAGTTTAGTATATATATATTCTTCAATTAAATTAATTTTTCTTATCTTATCTGTTTCTCTTTGATGTTTTTTTTTTAATTCTCGTTTCTTATCTCTTTATCTTTTAATTTTATACATATTTCTTCTTGTTATTCTTTCCACTATATAATCTATTCAATCAAATTTTCGATCTCTCTTCGTACTCGTGTTGTCGTCTTGAAGCATAAATAAAACGCTATTTTATTTTCACAAAAATAACCCAAGTTCTGCTACTTGTGTTCCAACGTGTGCTGTCGTTGGGTGTGTTTGGTAAAGATAATGTGAAGGCTAGTTCACGTAACGATAAAGAATTAACGTGTTTCTTCATTACAGGCTACGTTCACTGATAGGCCTAACTTCAGAATCCACGTTTCGACATTTCTGAATCTGATACAAAATTTTCTCCCTAATGGATCGAGAATAAATACGCCCATTGATTAACTCGTTTGTTTGTTTATTTTTCAATTTCGTGCAAAGCTACTCGATGGCTATCTGCACTAGCAGTCCCTAATTTAGCATTTTAAGACTAGAGGGAAGGCAGCTAGTCACCACCCACCGCCAACTCTTGAGCTACTCATTTACCAATGAAAAGTGGGATTAATAACGCCCCCACAGCTGAAAAGGCGAGCATGTTTGGTGCGACGGGGATTCGAACCCGCGACCTTCAGATTACGAGTCGCACGTCTTAACTCACCTGTCCATGCCGGGTCTCTGACTAACTTACTAACTGAATCACAGACAACACTCTAACCCTCATTGTGTAAATCACTAAATAACACTAAACTGAGTAACTTACTAACTGAATCACAGACAACACTCTACCCTCATTGTGTAAATCACTAAATAACACTAAACTGAGTAACTTACTAACTGAATCACACACAACACTCTAACCCTCGTTGTCTAACTCACTATATAACACTAAACTGATTAACTTACCTAACTCATTCGGCCAGATATATTTTATACCGCAGGCGATTTGCGTATTACAAGAAACTTACGTATTCTTTAGAAGCTTAAACTTTCATAAAATTTCTAGTCTTAATTAATAATTACTTATTTAAAAATTCTCGCTCTAGTGAAGCAAAACATTACACATATTAAATTGGAGTCCACAAAAGTTAGTGGTATTTGGAAAATTAGGCCTAAATTTAACTGTTCCATACAAATGAATATTTACTGTAAATTTATATATTAATTCTATCAGTCTGGTCGTCAGTTTTGACTTTAAGCCCCACGCAGAATCCTTTTCTTGACCACACCTTTTTCACAGCTAAAATGTTTTTGATTATTTATCATGATTTTTTCGTCAATGCTCAACAACAAACCACAACAAGTAAGAAAGTGACACTCGATAATAACTAAGATTAGCTTTAGAATCGCAACCTTATTATTCTGAACAGATCTTTACAGAACCCACCAAGTTCTTTGAAACATATGGCAGCAGTTTTTCGTGTCTTTCTTTATACTAACGCAATGGAATTTATATTAACAGTTTCTTGTCATCAACACCATGTAACCGGTACAACTGTAACAACAATCATTATTTATGGCAATTGCTTAAGCTAATATCACCTGACGCTAAAAGCTCTTTAGTTAGGATAGTTTCATAAAATTTAATAATAATAATATGCTGAATAATCAATAATAAACGTCCATTTATATTGTTCTTTTGAAAGCGTGAGCTAGAAACTGTTAATCTAGTTTGCTTGGCCTAACCAATATAGAAATGTATCTGAAAAGTTTCGTTAAATTTAAGCAGTTTTTGTTGAACAACTTTGCACACGTGGACTGACTATATTGACACCAGTTGAGACTCCTAACTGTAGGTTTTAAAGATTATTAGTGTTCCAAATTTGAAAAAAAAAAATCCATAAAAGTTAAGTATGTTTTTCTGTCAAATAATTTTGTAAAAATGTTTTCTTACTTTAGGTGCAAATTTTAAAAGTAAAAGAAGATATTCTACCAAAAATTGGAAATGTTATTTCTTAATGGATTTCCTTGAAATTCGGTGAAGTAAGAGTCCCGTAGAGCATGAAAAGTATGTTAATTTGAATTACAACAGTCCGATCGACAGAAGGTGAAGAAATAGCTAAACTATCATCTTGTTAATAACACACAGTGTGTTCTGTAGATTGCAAGACACATTACTGTGTATCTTGGTAGATATATTGCATGTATACTTTACCATTCAAAGTTTATCCAAAATCAGTTCCACACCATTACTGGGCCCGGCGTGGCCAGGTGGGTTAAGGCGTTCGACTCGTAATGTCAGGGTCGCGGGTTCGAATCCCGATTGCGCCAAACGTGCCCGCCATTTTAGCCGTGGGGACGCTATAATGGTACGGTCAATTCCACTATTCGTTGATAAAAGAGTAGCCCAAGAGGTGGCGGTGGGTGGTGATGACTAGCTGCTTTCCCTCTAGTCTTACGCTGCTAATTTAGGACGGCTAGCGCAGATAACCCTCGAGTAGCTTTGCGTGAAATTCAAAACAAAAACATACACCATTACTGAACATCTACAGACAGGCACAAATAACTTTTCGAAAAAGTTTCAAAATTAAACACCAGTGAACTATTCCATTATTAAAGGGACTTCTAACGATAACATGAACTATTCATCCTCTATGGTTGTTTAAAAATTGTCAAATAATTTTAAATTTCAATTAATAACTTAAAAGACGTTATATACAATAGATCAAAATGTTTTCATGCCACTACAAAAGATTGAACTAATTCAATAGCTGAGGACACATAATGTACTCACTTTGGTAATGAAAGGTACAATATCGTTCACTTTATTTTATTAAAAGAGTTTCTTATAAGACGTGATAAAACTTAATATAAAACTTTAAATCACTATGTCTCTACCTCAGTAGCACAACGGATTGTCTGTGGATTTACAACACTATAAACCAGGCCAGTACACAAATACTCCCTTGTGTAGATATGTGCTTAACTTCAAACAAACACTAGTTCGTTAACCTGAAGACGACCTAAGAAGGTCGAAACTAACTCTAAATTGTTTTATGTTTTCAAACACTTGGTGATATTAGATTGATGCAAAAGGTGGACATGTTTCAACACTTTATTTTATATTTAATTAGCTTTTAATTAAACTATTATTATACTAGTTTATCACTATTAAGCTGCAAATGTGATGTTCATAGCGTATTGCAGCTATCACAACACAAATGTAAAAACAACAGCGCCACCATATTCTGGACGAAAGAAAAATGAACTAATACAAACTGCTTTTTTTTTATATTAGATTTTCACTCAAAGAAACATATAACAAAAACAGAGTTGAAATATTAAAGTTTGTAAATTTCGTTATTTTAAACTGTAAAATCCAACGTTCGGCACCCTGAATAATCATAAAATAGTATGTCAATCGTAGCAGTTAATTTTAGACTTAACTTTTTCAAGACTATTTAGTTATAAACTGTATTCTTAGTGCTTTAACATTTTGGTTCACTCGACTTCAAATGAAGATATTTCATTACAGACCGGGGCCGGGAGTTAGTGGTCGGTGTGCTCGGATGTGGGAGTCCGAGGGTTTATGGTTAGTGGTCAACTTCCCCAACAACACTTTAAAACCGTTACAAGACTGACAGTCAAATCGAACTTTTCAATGAGGCACTAGTAGCCCAAGAGGTGGTAGTAACTGATGTTGGCTAGCTGTCTTCTTTCCGGCCTATCAGCTCAAATATAGCGACGACTATTTATTTCGTGGAAAGATATTCGTAGGCTTTGTGTGCTAGCCGTCTCTACTTTTGAAGTGGTAGAAGGAAGGCAGCTACTAATTACTGCCAACTCCTTTACGAAATAGAAGTGGAATTGGCCGTTGCTTTGTAACATTCCCATGGCTTAAAGTCGAGCACACTAGCTTCCAGGCTATGCCAGATCGACAGATAATCCTTTATGTAGATATGTCCAAACATTTTGAAAAAAATAAACATTACGGCTGAGAAGTGATTATTACCAATACGTAATGTATGTTAAAGTTTCTCGTTTTTAATATTCGAACTAAACACTGAAAATTTTGATTTATGATTCAAACATTTCAGCATGAAACTATCAAAAATAAATACGTTTCCATAAATATTTGACGCATCGAACAAATTAATATACATATATATAATACAATATATATATAATATAACATATAACACACAAAAATAAATTCTGAAAGCGTTTCGGTTATTTAAGCTTCCCTTTTAGCTCCGAAGCAGTTAATTCATTTTGTTTCCCGAAATGTTAAATAATTTTTATTGCTAATATGATCATTATATTTATCATCTAATGTCTGTTTATTGTTGCCTGAGAGAGGCTAGTGTCTGTTTAATTTTGTGTGATGGAGGCTAGTATATGTTTATTGCTGCCTGAGACAAGCTAGTGTTTGTTTATTTTTGTCTAAGGACGGTTTGTGTCTGTTCAGTTTTGCCTAAGGGAGGATAGTGTCTGTTTATTTTTGTCTGAGGAAAGCTAGCTAGAGATAACTGACGTATAAAGTTCCATGGGGATCACAGATTTACGCCGTGAACATATGACCAAAAACAGATTAATTAGAACTTCTCTGAAATTGATGAATTTTTATTTTGGTACTTGATAAAGCATGTTTCGTTTTTCTTTTTTGCTACAGAATTTAAACAAATTACGAATTTTTGAATCTCTTCTAAAGAAAAATGGTTCGGCATGGCCAGGTGGGTTAGGGCGTTCGACTAGTAATTTGAGGGTTGCGGGTTCGAATCCCCTTTTAGCCGTGGAGGTGTTATAATGTGAAGGTCAATACCACTATTCGTTGGTAAAAGAAAAGCTCAAGAGTTGGCGGTGGGTGGTGATGAATAGCTGCCCTCCCTCTAGTCTTGCACTACTAACTTAGGAATAGCTAGAGCAGATAGTCTTCTAGTAGCTTTAAGGGAAATTAAAAAAACAAAACAAACAAACGATAAAAAATCTAGTTTTTTTTAATTTTAGCATTTACAATAGATGTGTTTCCCTAAACTGCATAGTAAACTTAATTGTATATTTTTTCACATTCGTCTGTACATCTTTTTCCATGTCTTATCAACAAAAATGGAAAATATCACTGGCTGATTTGTTCTAGAAAACTCTGAAACTGTATTCTCAAGACATCTGTTATGGGTATTAATTGAAATAAAATACAGAACAACGTTTCGACCCTCTTAGGTTGTCTTCAGGCTATCAAAGATATACTACATGGCCAAATGTATGTGGACACCCCTTCTAATTAGTGGGTTCGGCTATTTCAGCCACACCCATTGCTAACAAGTGCGCAAAATCAAGCATACAGCCATGCAATCTTCATAGACAAACCTTGACAGTAGAATGGGTCGTACTGAAGAGCTCAGTGACTTTCAACGTTGCACTGTCATAGGATGCCACCTTTCCAACAAGTCAGTTCGTCAAGTTTCTGCTCTGCTAGAGCTGCCCCGGTCAACTGTAAGTGCTGTTATTGTGAAGTTGAAACGTCTATGAGCAACAACAGCTCAGCCACGAAGCGGTAGGCCACACAAGCTCAAAGAACGGGACTGCCGAGCGTTGAAGCGCGTAGCGAGTAAAAAATCGTCTGTCCACAGTTGCAACACTTACTACCGAGTTCCAAACTGACCCTCAAAGCAATGTCAGCACAGGAGCTTTCTGACATCACATCAATAGGTGTGATGGTCGAGTGTCCACATACTTTTGGTTCGTCGGTAGCTTCATGAAATGGGTTTCCATAGACGAGCAGTCACAAACAAGGCTAAGATCACCATGCACAATGCCAAGCGTCGGCTGAAGTGGTTTAAAACACACTGCCATTATCTGGAGTGATGAATCACGCTTCACTATCTGGCAGTCTGGCGGACTAATCTGGGTTTGGCGGATGCCAGGAGAACGCTACCAGGCTGAATGCATAGTGCCAACTGTACAATTCTATGGAGGAGGAATAATGGTCTGGGGCTGTTTGTCATGGTTTGGGCTAGGCTCTTTAATTCCAGTGAAAGAAAATCTTAATGCAACAGCACACAATGACATTCTAGAGAATTGTGTGCTTCCAACTTTGTGGGAAAAGTTTGGGGAAGGCCTTTTTTTTGTTATAGCATAATAATGTCCCCGTGCACAAAGCGAGGTCCATAAAGACATGGTTTGTCGAGGTTGGTATGGAAGAACATGATTAGCCTGCACAGAACCTTGACCCCAACCCTATCGAACACCTTTGGATTGAATTGGAACACCGACTGCGAGCCTAGCCATCTCACCCAACATCAGTGCCTGACCTCACTAATGCTCTTGTGACTGAATAGGAGCGAATCCCAGCAGCCATGTTCCAAAATCTAGTGAAAAGCCTTCCTAGGAGAGTGGTGGCTGTTATAGCAGCAAAGGGGGACAAACTCCGTGTTGAAACCCATGATTTTGGAATGAGATGTTCAACGAGCACATATAGGTGTGATGGTCGAGTGTCCACATACTTTTGGCCGGGTAGTGTAGTTAGAAAGTGACTGTTGTTGGACACATGTTATAGGGACGAGAGTATAAATGGGTAACGAGATTCTAGAGGGCGTTGCAGTCAAATGTTAGGTTATTAATTAGTATAGGTATAAAAGTGTTCCTTTGTATTGGTTTAATTTTGTTTTAGTTGCTGTATAAGCAGGACTTCTTTGATTTTGCGCTTGTCTGTATTTGTTTCCCTACTTAGTACCTGAATGTTTTTTATGGCTTTGTTGTATTTATTTAATTCGAAAAGTCCATAGATGTGAAAAGGTGTTTTTGTGTGTGTTTTCTGAATCTAGTTTCCATTTTTTCTGCTTCTTTCTCCAATATACAAGTTGTAGCAGTTGTTTCATTGTATTTTATAAATTATGTTGGTGTCGTATTTGTCAGTGTATTTTTTATATAGTATGGATTATAGTTTTGTACCTGGTTTTTGAATAAATTTGATATTAACTGGATTGTCATATTTTGTTATTAGTTTTTGCCAAATGTTTGTAATTTTTTTGCAAATATCAAGAACGTATGATATACGACAAAGTAAGTTATGTTTAAATCGTTGTCTCTTTGAATTTATTATTATTTGTTTGTTGTTGACTGTGTTGTTTGTCTTAGTGTGTGTGTATAACTTTTTCCACGTTTTTTTTTATGAAATTTGTTGATGTTGATAAAGTGTTGTTTTATTTTGTAAATTTCATCATTAATTTTATCAGGTTAACATAGTTTTGTGTTTGTGTTTATTTGGTTTCTTAATATGTTGAGTTTTAGTTTTATTTCATGTGCTGAGTCTCAGGGAATGTACAGTTCAGTATGGGTGATTTTTCTGTGGATTTATGTTTTGAATATTTCGGTTCTTGTGATCTTGGGTGTGAGAAATGCCAATTGGTTAGTTTTTTCCTGTTCACAGGTGAACTTAATGTTGGGTTTTATCCAGTTAACATGGTTGAAAAACACTAAGTGTGTGTTCTGTAGACGTGAATCCAGCGATTGTATTATCAACATATCTGTACCAGTACAGTGAATTGATCGCTTGAGATTCAATCTGTATCATAAAAATGTTGTCTGGAACTGGTGACACGGGATTCCCCATACTTAGACCATTTACTTTTAGGTAGTTTTGGTTATTGGAATATAAAGTTAGTTTTAGTGGTAGTGAATTCTATAAGGGTTGCTAATTTATTGCTCGGGATGTTTTTTAGTGGGTTGGGGTCTTAAGTTCTAAAGTTATCTTGCAGGCTTCGGTAGTTGGGACTTCTGTGAAGGGGAGATTACATCTAAACTGATCGTTAAGGTTTTATGGTTTAGTTTATCAGTAATATATTTAAAGTTAAAAGAGTCTTTGAAAAAAGAAGCTGGTTGGTGTTGCATATTAATAAAATGCCCACGCTATTTATTTACTATGTAATTGAATAATTCATAGGTCAACATTATGGGTCGTGTGGACAATCGGTTTTGTGAAGTGTAGAGGTGCCGTATAGTTGTGGTGTGTGTGATTCGGTCTTGCGTACGTAGGAATAAAGGTTTTCTGAGATTGTGTCAGTTTTGTTTTTAACTGAACAAAATGCTACCACAAATGAAAAAAAACAAACTATAAAACCTTACACTGTTGCATACCATATATTTCCCATACTAGTGATAGATGAGCAACGTTTGGAAAAAACAAACAAACTTGTAACAAAACACAACATTCCAGTAAACACACATTTCATTCAATAAGCACAAACAAAAACATACCCTGCAAAAACTACACTGACAAACATAAACAGCTACATTATTTACAAAATACAATGCAACAACTGCCACGATTTACATATCGAATAAACATGAAGGAAAATGGAAACCAGATGCAGAGAACAACAACAAAAAACCTTCACGCGTTTTCGAACACTGCATATCAAATAAACACAACATAACCGCAGAAAACACCCAGATACTAAGTAGGGAAACAAATATAACCAAACGAAAAATCAAAGAAACTCTACTTATACAACAACTAAAACCAAAATTAAACAAATATAAAAGGAACAACTTTATACCAATACTAATTAATAACATAACATCCACTCGCAGCGCCCCTACAATCCCGTACACGTTTACACTCTTGTCCCTAAGACTTGTGTCCAACAACAGTCAGTTTCAAACTCTCTTTGTTAGCCTGAAAATGACCTAAGAAGGTCGAAACGTTATTCTGAACTTTATTTTAATAAAAGTGTTAACACTCATAGCAGCCATCTTTAGAATACATTTTTACTTCATTAGGTTTCTTGTCCTCATGAATATCGTTACTCTGTTTCTGTTTTGAAAGAGATTTGTGAAAGTAATTATCATACCATTGAACTTTTAATTATAAATTAGTGACGTTTCGTGCTTTATATAAATTTTAAAACTGTTATAAAGCGTTCCAATACAGACGTGGTCTACTAGGACATTCGTACTTTCACTAAAGTAAAAAAAAAAACTCATAGGAATTTTGAATGACCGGATAAGTAATGCAAAGGGCCCGGTATGGCCAAGCGTGTTAAGGCGTGCGACTCGTAATCTGAGGGTCGCGGGTTCGAATCCCCCATCGCGCCAAACATGCTCGCCCTTTCAGCCGTGGGGTGTTATAATGTGACGGTCAATCCCACAATTCGTTGGTAAAAGAGTAGCCCAAGAGTTGGCGGTGGGTGGTGATGACTAGCTGCCTTCCCTCTAGTCTTACACTGCTAAATTAGGGACGGCTAGTGCAGATAGCCCTCGAGTAGCTTTGTGCGAAATTCAAAACAAAACTTATTCTGCGAAACAGTGTACACTGTGGTCCAAAGGGAAACGTATGTTCGGTATTCTTAGCCATTACGCTATGTTAGTTTTACGTCTTTACACACTAAAATGTGCGCATTTAAAGGCATAGCAAGAATAAGTGGAAACATATCAAACATGATTATTAGGAGAATAAATGTTTAGGTAATTAATCAAATTTCTAATCGATATCAAGCGACACTCGAACAACGTAGATACCCTTCGATACCCTTCCATACCCTTCCGATCTCTCTTCTCTCTATAAAAAATCTGAATACCTGTATTCCACGTGCAAAACGTTGCTACAGTTATGTCTTTTTGGATTTGATATCAGTGCTATATAGCTTTTGCTGACAACGGTTATGATAACTAGCGGTGAGATCGTGTTGAAATATGTGTTTTTGGGGGACATATTTGGACTTCAAGAAACCCAAATGTTTTTCTTAAGTTCTGATCTGTTGATCCATATAAGTATATTTTACGCTCGTGTAGAGACAATCAATTTACGTTCGCAGATTAAAAACAACAACAAAACTACATGCAGACGTATAGAAAGTTTGCAGAATAAGAAAAATATTATCTGTTACCCTTGTCAGAAGATAAATTTAATCGTATTTGTTCGAAAGGAAAGCAGATTCAGAAAGAATTACATTCCTTGGAAAGCTTGATGATATCTTGTTTGCCCAATAGCCTACTGATTTCTTATCTGGATGACCTTTGACATTTTCTGCAAGACGTATCGTGTTTCATTGAAAGTTTTGGGTATGACTAATTGTTTGGCTTTTGTGATTAATCGCGTAAAGCAACATAATATCAAATAATGTAATTTAACATATTTTTTGTGAAGTATCATTATATTATAAAATACACTTCGTTTACTCAAACACAAAGGAATTTAATCATAATGTGAGCACATATGTCTATCTGAAAGTCAGTTAGTTTTATTGGTTTAAAAGCACTAGGATTCCTATTACGCTGTAGAATGGAAGGGGTCGTTTTGAACGTAATCCGGTGTAAATTGGGGTATGTCCTTTTTCCTCACGTTAACTTTAGCGGGTCCTTTTCACATCGATTATGATTCAATAATAATATTCTCCACAGTGGCACAGCGACGTTAGAAACTGAGTTTCAATACCTGTGGTGAACAGAGTACAGATAGTTAATGGTGTAGTTTTGTGCTTAACTTTAAATAAACAAAGTAAAAAACCATCGAAACGTTATTGTTACAAAGATGGAGAAGTCCGCATGTAAAATAGTTCGCTCAATGTGTAGAGGCAGAGGAAATAAAACACAGATAGACTGAAGATGTTTCTAAGGAAATAAAAGTTTGTACGTTTGTCTTTAAGCACAAAAACTGTATAATTAGCCATCACGGGTATCGAACTCGGAATTTTAACGTTATAAGCTCTCAACCTTACCGCCGAGTCAACAGGATGGTTTTATTTCGTTTGTTTCATAATTTCGCGCAAAGCTACACGAGGACTATCTGCGCTAGCCCTCCCTAATTTAGCAATATAAGTCTAGATGGAAGGCAACTAGTCGTCACCACCCACCGCCAACTCTTGGATTACTTTTTTTACCAACGAATAGTGGGATTGACCGTGACATTATAGCGCTCCCACGGCTAACAGAGCGAGCATGTTGAGTGTGACGGGGATTCGAACCCGCGACCCTCGCATTACGAGTCGAGTGCCTTAACCACCTGGCCATGCCAGGCCCAGGATGAAGGAATAAAAAAACAACAATATGCTTAATGTTGTGAGTTTAAATATCAGATATATATCGTATGTGCTTCTTAATAAGTCCAAAAATATAAGAAACTGGAGATATTCCTTTTTTGTTCTTGGCTTCTCATATTTCAGCTAAGCCTAGGTTTCTAGAAGTCTAAAAATGATCACTAATCAGATAATATACTCTTCAAGAAAAGAAACTCAAAAGGCAAAATTTGAAACATATTGTTAACAAGTTTATTTCGGGTAGTTCTGTATGACATGTGTGAAACTGCACATTCACTGCTGAACATCCAAAGTCTGCAAAGGTGAAGTCCACGCTCACTAGTTGAAGTTTAACGTCACTCAACGTCAATAACGAGTATGCCACCCGTGAGCATCAATAACTGCTTGGCATCTCCTGCCCATGGAAGCGATGAGATGACGAATCACATCCTGTGGAATGGATGTCCACTCAGCCTGCAAAGCTGCTGCAAGCTGAGGTAGAGTCTGTGGTTGAGGTTGTCGCCGTCGCAGACGTCGGTCCAACTCGTCCAAAAGATGTTCGATGGGGTTTAAATCTGGTGATCTGGAGGGCCAGGAAAGAACGTTGATGTTGTGGTGTCTCAAGAAGACAGTGGTTAGTCGGGCTGTGTGAGGACGGGCGTTGTCATGTGGAAAAACGTCGTTGACGTTCACCATGATGGGTTGAACATGGGGCCTAAGAATCTCGTCGACGGTTGCGTACGGTCTGATCGGAAATCCTACGCAGCCCTGGTATGGTTAAGGCACTAGACGTCGCAGTGGTGGTCCTATCCCGAAGGTGACGTAACCAGATGTAGCGATCTTGTGCGGGCGTGGTCACACGAGGTCTGCCAGATCGTGGACGGTAACGAGTTGATCCATGTTGTTGGTGACGATTCCATAGCCTTGTGATGGTGCTTGGGTGGACATTCACAGCTCTGGCAACATCTAATCGAGATTCGCCTGTTTCCAAACGGCCAATGGCGTTGTTGCGTTGTGCTTCAGTCAGTCTTGGCGTAACTGTATTGCGTGTCGGTGGCTTAACACTAAGCTATGGAAACCGAGAATCCGTCACTTTTATAGGGATTTTGCACATGTTTCACTTGCAGAACATGCAGATCTCTCAAACAAATTTATTGGACGCGAATGCGTTTTGGCGAAAAATCCGATGTTTTCCTCCGTTTTCAAAGTGCACAACTTTTATTGTCATTTTGGTCTGACAATCAGTGCCTTAACACGTGTAACATCACATACTCTGAGCTTGTAACGTTATTACATATATTTCTCTTTAAAATAACAAAAATATCCCTTTTGCGTTTCTTTTTTTGAAGAGTATATATTCTAAAAAGTTATCGCTCTCGAATGAAAAGATGAATTTTGTATTTGAAGCCATGTTTTAACTGGATTTCCATTGTAACTTATTGAACAAAATATCGTTATTAATACTTTTCGTTTCCAGACCAAACTGACATAAACATATTTGGAACAGACTAATAACCGATTAACAACCTAATTTTCTTCCGTGACAAAATTCCAGGGTCCGATCCTTGCACGAATACCAATTAACCTTTGTTTATCTTTTAACAAGGCCCGGCTTGTCCAGGAGGTTGAGGCGCTCAACTTGTAATCTGAGGGTCGCGAGTTTGAATCCCCGTCGCACCAAACATGCTCGTCCTTTCAGCCATGGGAGCATTATGATGGGGTAGTCAATCCCACTATTCGTTGGTAAAATAGTAGCCCAAGAGTTGGTGGTGGGTGGTGATGATAGCTGCCTTCCCTTTAGACTTACACTGCCAAATTAGGGACGGCTAGCGCAGATAGCTCTCGTGTAGCTTTGCGCGAAGTTCAAAACCAAATAAATATTTTTATTTGGCTTTATCGGACTGCCCCTTCCTACATCTAGAGTACCTCAACGTTTCGGTCGGTTGCTATACTAAGGTCTTTCTCATGTCGAAAACCGAAACGGAGGTGCCCAAAACTCTACGATATTTTCCTGGTAGGAGAGCGGTAAGTCTTCGGATTTACAACGCTAAAATCAGGGTTTCGATTCCCCTCGGTGAACACGGCAGATAACCCGCTGTGGATTTAATGTATAAAAAACACACGTCTACACTGTCTAATGTATTCTTGAAACAGAGGAATAGTATGAAAATAACATTATTATATATCATATTATAAATTTATATACAAAATAATATTACTGTTGTAAAAATAGTGAACTAGTATTATTTGATACAAGAATAATTTTAACGTTCAGTTTTATTAAATTACGTTTATTTTTGTCATTCAAATTGGCAACATAATAAACATTTATCAAGGTAGCCACTTAAAGTTGGCCTAAGAGAGTTTCGGTAATGTCCTTTGTTAAGTGCATTGCGATCTGACAATTTGTTTAATTGCATGATTATGTCAGTATTTTGTGTGGTTCTTTCAGTATACTGACGAAATTCCCCTTGATAAGCAGTTATAGGTTAAATATTGATAACGGGAAATACACCAGTTTGACATAACGATAACTGAATACAGAGTTATTCTTAGGGCATATTTAACAATGTACGATATCAATTTTGTAAGTTATGTAATACACCAGTTCCTCATAACAGTACCTGCGCCAAACATGCTCGCCCTTTCAGCCGTGGGGGCGTTATAATGTGACGCTCAATCCCACTATTCGTTGGTAAAAGAGTAGCCCAAGAGTTGGCGGTGGGTGGTGATGACTAGCTGCCTTCCCTCTAGTCTTACATTGCTAAATTAGGGACGGCTAGCACAGATAGCCCTCGTGTAGCTTTGTGCGAAATTCAAAAAACAAAACAAACAAACATAACAGTACCTAGTTACAGTTATTTACTAAAGTGTACTTAACAAGACTATCACATTTTATCTCTTCCGCGATATTAATTTTGTGGATGTTACTATCATACTTGTAATAATTGTCGTAGCTGATAAAAGAGCCAGACATGGCCAGGTGGTTAAGGCGCTCGACTCGTAATGTGAGAGTTGCATATTCGAATCCCCGTCATACCGTGGAGTCGTTATAATCTGACTGTCAATCCCACTATTTGTTGGTAAAAGAATAAATAGCCCAAGAGTTGGTGGTGGGTGGTGATGACTAGCTGCCTTCCCTCTAGTCTTACACTGGTAATTAGAGACGACTAGAGCAGAGATCCCTCGTGTAGCTTTGCGTGAAATTCAAAAGCAATCAAACAAGCTGATGGAAACTTTGATCTTTGATCATATAATTTGTTTTCAGGGGCGGATTGACATTTAAGGATCAGCCAGGGATCACATTCTGCTGACTAACTAATGTAAACACGTTCTTAATTGCATGAAATATCCAACACAATTTTACATTATGTAAACTGTGTTCGTCTTTAGCAAACATTTAGACATATTTATTGTCGTAAGATATTATATACTTCATTAGATTTCAGTCTCCAGTCCTAGTGGTGATTCAATGGTAAGTTTTTATTTGTTTTGAAATTTCATGCAAAGCTACACGAGAGCTATCTGCGCTAGCTGTCCCTAATTTAGCAGTGTAAAACTAGAGGGAAGGCAGCAAATCATCAACACCCATCACCAACCCTGGAGCTAGTCTTTCACAAATGAATAACGTTATTGACCATAACTTAATACCACCCCCCTCCCTGGCTGAAAGGAGCGAGCATGTTTGGTGCGAGTGTGAGTCGAACCCGCAACCCTCAGATTACCAATCGAGCACTTTAACCACCAGACCATACCGAGCCGTCAACGATAAATTTTATGGTTTACAACGTAAATATTTGAGTTTCATAATTGCGATGGACACAACTCAGATAGCCTAAAATGTAGCTTTGACCTTGAACTCTACCGTATGGTCTTACTTAAATGACGTTAGCCTAGCAGGCCAGAGCAATTTTTAAGCCTTTTTTCTTCTTCTTCTCGAGATCTCAGGCAAAACTTAAACTAATGTAGTTTTCGTTAGTTTTAAAATGATAAATAAATGTTATATTCACAATAAAAAGTTGAGACAAATAACTACATTTGTAGCATTTCTGCTGAAATTCTGTGATGTCCGTTTTATCATACCATGAACTTTTTGAATATTGTCATGTATTCTCACGCTTAATGTAGCTTTGTCTATCCTTTATGTGGGTTATCTTTGATACATCTGCTAGAAGGAAACATTTCGAATATGCAAATTAGATAATAATTTAAGACCACGAATGTCCAGCACTGGTATTGTTTCTAAAATGAGTTTTGTGATACAACTACTGAGAAAGACCCCATATGCACGGTGACTAATTCTTATAAAAAAAGTATACATTGATATATTGCTTTTATTAAAATGAATTATATTTATTATTCATTGTTTAATATAGTTTTTTGTTTTGTTTTAATTTTTGTGAGGGCGCTGCGAATTTTTTTTAAGTGTTCAATTCTGAGTAAAATTTGCAGATATTATATATATCTGTTTTTCATGTGAATGTTTTAGAACAGACATGCGTATGTTAATCATGATGGTTTCTGTAGTTAATAATACATAAAATATTAGTTACAGAATCGTACAGAAGTAATAACACATAAAATATTAGTTACAGAACCGTACAAAAATAATAATACATAAAATATTAGTTACAGAACCGTACAAAAATAATAATACATAAAATGTTAGTTACACAACCGTACAAAAATAATAACACATAAAATATTAGTTACAGAACCGTACAAAAATAATAATACATAAAACATTAGCTACAGAACCGTACAAAAATAATAATACATAAAATGTTAGTTAAAGAACCGCACAAAAATAATAATACATAAAATATTAGTTACAGAACCGCACAAAAATAATAATACATAAAATATTAGTTACAGAACCGCACAAAAATAATAATACATAAAATATTAGTTACAGAACCGCACAAAAATAATAATACATAAAATATTAGTTACAGAACCGCACAAAAATAATAATACATAAAATATTAGTTACAGAGCCGCACAAAAATAATAATACATAAAATATTAATTACAGAACCGTACAAAAATAATAATACATAAAATGTTAGTTAAAGAAGTGGACAAAAATAATAATACATAAAATATTAGTTACAGAACCGCACAAAAATAATAATACATAAAATATTAGTTACAGAACCGCACAAAAATAATAATACATAAAATATTAGTTACAGAACCGCACAAAAATAATAATACATAAAATATTAGTTACAGAACCGCACAAAAATAATAATACATAAAATATTAGTTACAGAACCGCACAAAAATAATAATACATAAAATATTAGTTACAGAACCGCACAAAAATAATAATACATAAAATATTAGTTACAGAACCGTACAGAAATAATAATACATAAAATGTTAATTACAGAACCGCACAAAAATAATAATACATAAAATATTAGTTACAGAACCGCACAAAAATAATAATACATAAAATATTAGTTACAGAACCGCACAAAAATAATAATACATAAAATATTAGTTACAGAACCGCACAAAAATAATAATACATAAAATATTAGTTACAGAACCGTACAGAAATAATAATACATAAAATGTTAATTACAGAACCGCACAGAAATAATAATACATAAAATGTGAGTTACACAACCGTACAGAAATAATAATACATAAAATGTTAGTTACACAACCGTACAGAAATAATAACACATAGAACATGAGTTGCACAAATGTGCAGCAGTAACTCACCTGAGTGTCTTCCTCCATCTGTTATATACAAGATTTGTGTTTTAGTTAAGAAACCATTTTCAGTAGAATTGTCACAAATCATATAGGCTTAGCTTCGAGTTCTCTTATTTATCTAATGTATCTCGCTGACCTTTTCTTGATGACGAGAAACCCTTTAAAATAAAAATTATCTCAGAACAGCCGATATGGGTATTCAAACTTTTAATGATAAACATAGAACATGAAGGTGACCAGGAAGGTCAAAAGGTTGTTTTCTGCTTATCAATAAAATTTTTAATACCCATACAAGTCACTGACCTCATGTTAACCACTAAACTTGTTAAATAAAGACTCGACAGAAACGAACTCTCTCTTTTCCTCAATATTCCGTTAACATGTTAAATTTCTACATTTGATTGTTCTGCAGTTTCATGTTCTAATTCTTTATTAGAAGATTTGAATATTTTACCATAGATACCAATGACAACCAAGCTTTCAATACACAGTTACAAATTTAGTTACTTCAAGCTGCCTTTAACACAAGAGCATTGTGTATCCAGATATAGCACACACTACCCAGTATTAATTATTAAAACAAAACACGAAACTCACACTTTGTGGACTCCTAACGGAAGAAATGTGAATATGTGAGCACAGCACTTCTTCTAACTACAAAATCCATTACCTCGTTATCTCATTGAATTAATAATTTAACATTTAGACTAGAATGTTCTCTATGACTACAAAGTCCATTACCTCGTTATTTCATCAAATTAATAATTTAACATTTAGACTGAAATAGCTTCTACAGCCCACAAGAAAATGTATTTTTGTAGAGAACAGCGTCCACATATTTGATTCGTTGTCTTAACGCAATGTTGGAAGAAAAGGGTCTGACCTTGATGTTTGGTATTTCTGTCTTTCAGATCCTTTACTGTACTCTGAATACCCACAAAGTCAACATGAACCAGCTCTTGGGGGTCAGATTGGCTTAGACGATTTTATCTTTGTGCACAGGAAAGGCCAGACGAAAGAAGTTGAGATTCAAAAGACGGATGACGCTCTCGGTTTAACCATAACTGACAACGGTGCAGGATATGCTTTCATTAAAAGAATCAAAGAAGGAAGTTTGATAGACCGGTTATCCAACTTTATTCAGGTATAACTGTAAACACTACTTTTTTATCTTCGTGTCTGTTCTTTGGAATGCACTGATATTTCCCAACCTTGCGCCCGTCCCTGTAAATTTACTAACGTTTGTCTCAATCTTGCGCCCGTCCCTGTCAATTTACTAACGTTTTTATCAATCTTGCGCCCGTCCCTGTAAATTTACTAACGTTTTTCCCAACCTTGCGCCCGTCCCTGTCAATTTACTAACGTTTTTCTCAATCTTGCGCCCGTCCCTGTAAATGTACTGACATTTTTCCCAACCTAGCGACCGTCCCTGTCAATTTACTAACGTTTTTCCCAACCTTGCGCGCGTCCCTGTAAATTTACTAACGTTTTTATCAACCTTACGTTCGTCCCTGTAAATTTATTAACGTTTTTCCCAACCATGCGCCCGTCCCTGTCAATTTACTAACGTTTTTCCCAACCTTGCGCCCGTCCCTGTCAATTTACTAACGTTTTCCCAACCTTGCGCCCGTCCCTGTAAATTTACTAACGTTTTTCTCAACCTTACGTCCGTCCCTGTAAATTTACTAACGTTTTTCCCAACCTTGCGCTCGTCCCTGTCAATTTACTAACGTTTTTCCCAACCTTGCGCCCGTCCCTGTAAATTTACTAACGTTTTTATCAACCTTACGTCCGTCCCTGTAAATTTACTAACGTTTTTCCCAACCTTGCGCTCGTCCCTGTAAATTTATTAATACTGTTCCCCAACTTTGCGTTCGTCTGGGTAAATTTTCTTATAGTTTTCTCAGCCTTGCGTCGTTTTTTTTTTCATTTTAATAATTATTTTTTTCACTTTGTAACTCACACCTTTATGTTTACTGACATAATTCTCAGCAGAGGGCGATGTCTGACGGTTTAACGTGTCCGAGTGTGAATACGGAAATCCGCGATTCGCGCCCGGTTACTGCAAAACTGAGCTCTGTACTTCAGGGCTTTGAATGCGTTATAATACAGATAGTTATATCCCACTATTTGATTAGAGCGTTGTTCTGTGGCGCTGTCTAATAATTGCATTCTCCTAATACATCACCTGAAAGTTAGGGATGACTTTTGAATGGAAAGCTATCTGCAATAGTTGACTAAATTAAAACCACTTTAATAAAGATATGAATTAGAAGCAGTGAATATAAAAGATATAGCTGAGACTGAGTTGCTAAACTAATTGTTTAGTTTTCAAATATAAAAAGTAACAAGAACAAGTATATATGTTTGTATAAAAACAGTGAATAATGGACAGTGAGTTTCATTCCAGTTAAAGATACAGTTACAATATCTGTAAGTGCAGAATGTAGTGGAAAATAGCACCCCTTTCGGTTTGGTTTGGTTTGAATTTCGCGCAAAGCTACACGAGGGTTATAAGCGCTAGCCGTCCTTAATTTAGCAGTGTAAGACTAGAGGGAAGGCAACTAGTCATCACTACCCACCATCAACTCTTGGGCTACTCTTTTATCAACGAATTGTGGAACTGACCGTCACATTATAACGCCCCCACGACTGAAAAGGCGAGCATGTTTGGTGCGACGAGGATTCGATCCCGCGGCCCTCGGATTACGAGTTGAGTACCTTAAACACCTCGCCATGCAGGGTCCCCTTTCGTTAAAACTTTGTAACTTGCACCAAAACTAGCATTAAACATGTAACTGGAAAACTATTCCTAAGAAAAGCATTATTGGATTCTAAAGGTGAAAAATAATGGTTATGATTACCTAACCAGAGATAGCTGAAGTGTGTGTGAAAACTAATATTAAAGACACAATAGCTCGAAGTATAGAAGACAACTTAATGGTACATAATAGGAAAAATTTAACAGTAAGTTCACCTGGTGGCATTTTGTTGTTAGTCTTATTATGCTGTTTCTTTAAGTAATAATGAAAATTCATTCTTTGTTTTACGATGTCAAAATTGTTTTTTGTGTGTTTTTTTCAAATTCAAGTGCTTATGCTATGTATTTAAAGTTTCCTAATGCATATTAGTCGTTACTTTAAAATAATATTTTTTTTCGAATCTCCGGTAGGTGGGAGATCACGTGGAGAAGATTGATGGTCAAAACATGGTGGGATGTCGCCACTTTGAGGTCGCCCGAGTATTGAAGAATATTCCTAAAGGTTCCGTCTTTACACTTCGCCTTGTTGAACCGCTAAGAGCTGGTTTTTGTAAGTTTTTTGTTATTATACATCTCAGATTTCTTGACCAGAGGTGAGAATGGTGGTGTCCAAGGCTCGAATCTGCAACATGCCAATAAATATTCAAAAATTGCAGTAAATTTTGCTACTCATTAAAGAGTATCCGTGTTGATGGCGGGTGTTACTTACTGATGGTCAATTAGTCCCTTGATTAAGCAGTTCAATGTTAAGGTTTAATATTGTAAGGTTACAACTAGGTCCAAGTAAAAGTGTATTCATAATTAACCACTGCTATACCATAAAATATTCACAGCACTTTAAACTGTAAGTGCATTATAATAGTGAAAGTCAATCCCTTAGGGTGGACATATTAGATGGTTGTTGATTGGTTGACCTTCCTTCTGGTCAGCGGTTCAAATTTAAGTACAGCGGCAAATAATCTTAGTAGCTTTGCTTTAAATACATTGTACAAATATTCATTAAAAACACTTGTTTAGAGTGTGTCTTTTGACAGTAGTACTTTACGTTACTATTTGCTTGTCAGTAATCCTACAAAATCCCTTAATTAATTTTCTTGTTTAATTATTATTGAGTTAATGTCGTTGTTTTAAACAGCTCATATAGGACCTAGGACAGGTCCAGGAGGAAGTGGTAAAAAATCTTACGGATCCGGTAAGGAAACATTGAGGTTGCGTTCTAAAGGACCTGCGACTGTGGAAGAGGCGGTAAGAGTACCTTATACAGGTTAACTTGACAGTGATGTAATAATAAAACAAACGTGCAGAGAAAATGTATTTAAATGTATAAATACTTGAATTTCTTCTTAGTGAGATTAGCTTTAATCGTATAAGTTGATTCAACATATAATGTTAAAATACAGCTCATTTGTGCGTGTATTAAGGCAACAGTAAATTAACCTATTACAACAACAATCATAATTTATTGGTACGTGAGGTGGGTAGTGCTGAGTAACTAATACTAGTAACTTTGATAAAACGTGATTCGCCGAATGTTTTACGATTGTCAATTAATTTTACTGCTAAACTATGACTGGTGAACTAGTTTGATTACTTTAGTTTGTTAAAGACTACTTAGAGGCAGTTGTTGAGCTGTAGGTTCTCTGACCCTCCAGTGTAATTACTATAAGTGATTTATACTTTTTATTTCGTTGTAATTCTGTTTGCACTGAAACAACAGCAGCATCAAATGACATCTACAACTACAAAAATATTCAGACTCCTACAAGTGTCATCCACAACAATAACACGTTTAGACTCCATCAAGTGTCATCCATACCAGGAACAAATTAAGATTATGTCCAACAACAACTTTAGACTCCATTGAGAAGCATCCATAGAAGAAAGATCTTTAGACTCCATCAAGTGACACATACAGTAACAATAGTTTTAGGCTCTTCCAAGTGGCACACAGTAGTACAAATATCTTTAGACTCCATCAAGTGATATCCACAGTGCAAATATCCTTAGACTTCATAAGTGACACATACAGTAACAATATCTTTAGACTCCTTTAAGTGGCACACACCAGTATAAATATCTTTAGAGTCCATCAAGTGATATCCACAGTGCAAATATCTTTAGACTTCATCAAGTAACACATACAGTAACAATATCTTTAGACTCCATCAAGTAACACATACAGTAACAATAGCTTTATACTCCTCCAAGTGACACCCACAGTAAATATATCTATGGACTCCATCAAGTGACACATACAGTAACAATAGCTTTATACTCCTCCAAGTGACACCCACAGTAACAATAGCTTTAGACTACAATGGGATATATAGGTTACAACAGCTTTATACTCCATCCAGTGACATCCACAGTAACAATATCTTTAGACTCCATCAAGTAACACATACAGCAACACTATCTTTAGACTCCATCAAGTAACACATACAGTAACAATATCTTTAGACTCCATCAAGTGACACATACAGCAAATATATCTTTAGACTCCATCAAGTGACACATACAGTAACAATAGCTTTATACTCCTCCAAGTGACACCCACAGTAACAATAGCTTTAGACTACTCCATGGGATATATAGAGTTACAACAGCTTTATACTCCATCCAGTGACATCCACAGTAACAATATCTTTAGACTCCATCAAGTAACACATACAGCAACACTATCTTTAGACTCCATCAAGTAACACATACAGTAACAATATCTTTAGGCTCCATCAAATGACATACAGTAAATATATCTTTAGACTCCATCAAGTAACACATACAGTAACAATATCTTTAGACTCCATCAAGTGACACATACAGTAACAACAGCTTTTGACTCTATCAAGTGACATCCACAACAACAGCTTTACACTCCATCAAGTGACATTAACAATGACAATAGCTTTAGACTCTATCAAATGAGATCCACAGCTATTGACTTCATCAAATAAAATTCATAAAAACATTTTTTTGAATTCCCAGACTCTCCATTCAGAAGAAAAAGAGCCTTGCACTCCTTTCAAAGACATTCGCAATAACAACTTTGACGTTACCAGATCATATCCACAAAAAGCATGGTTTTAAGCTCTACAAAATGGCACACAGAATGACAGTAAGTCCCAAGTTCGAGTCAGTGACGTCAAAAACGATAACAAATTTTGACTGTATCGAGTGACATACACAAAGACAATAACTAATTGACTCTTTTGTAAATGTGATTCGGTGATGCCCATAGCAATTCAACATTTTAATTTTGATACCTTTTACCTGAAAGTACCAATTTTAAAACCAGCAGAGAACATAACTAATTTAACTAATTAACAAACAATGAATTACTTATTAAGGATATTTCGCTTTGTTTAGTTCCTTCTTTAGCCTGATGATATCACTTCCCAAGGATCTTTTTGTTTTATTGTGTCTTTAGTCTGATGATATCACTTCCCAAGGATCTTTTTGTTTTATTGTGTCTTCAGCCTGGTGATGTCACTTTCTAAGGGTCTTTTCGTTTTATTGTGTTTTTAGCCTGATGATGTTGTTAATGCAGCTGTGGATAAAATTAATATTCTTCTTGAAACATATATGGGAATAAACGACTCAGAGTTAGGTAAGATGTTTCCATTTTTTCTTACTTTATGGTCTAGATATTTGGACAGTTATGGCCTTCGAATCGTAATTTTTTTATTAAATGCTTATTGGTTATAAAAACATAATTTTTCCCAGTTTGCCACTTAATGGTCTAGATATTTGGATAGTGTCCTCTAGTAGTAAAAGTTTTAGTAAATACTTTTTTTGTAATATATTATTTGTCGAGAAAACTGTTTATTTCTTGTTCTTGATATTTCATCTAGATTCTGTTTGTGTTTTAACTGCTGTGTTTTTGTTCATTCAACAGACATTATATCTCAAGGTCATACTCGAACATTATTTTTAAGGTCATTCATTAAGTCACTCACTAAACAGATTTAAAACGTGCAATTTTGTAATAAGTATATAGAATCCTGCCTTGTCAGCTCTTTCTTTGCATCACCATCTGCAAAATTTTTATCTGAAAATACTTTTAAAAAATAAAGTTAACAGTTTCCATTATTTGGCAAAGTTCAAGTTTGTTTTGTGATTGGTGTTAACAAACGACAGACGAATTACCGATTTTTGCTGAATAAACTGTAGTACCGAAGTAAAAAGTATCTAGAACTCGGATCGGCATGGCCAGGTAAGTTAAGGCGTTCGACTAGTAATATGAGAGGCACGGGTTCGAAACCCCCATGCACCAAAATATGCTTGCCCTTTCAGCCGTGGGAGCGTTATAATGTGACGGTCAATCCAACTATTCGTTGGTAAAAGAGTAGTCCAAGAGTTGGCGTTGGGTGGTGATGACCAACTGCCTTCCTTCTACTCTTACACTGCAAAATTAGGGACGGCTATCGCAGATAGCCCTCGTGTAGCTTTGCGCGAAGTTCAAAAACAAACAAACATATCTAGAACTCGAATGCTTCTTTGTTTTGGATTTTGATGAAGCCAAGACAGCCGTGTTAATATTTGACCTTAAGTTCCAGCAAGTGTTGAAACGTAATAAAACTACATATATATATATATATTCGTTTTGGCAGCCACCCGCATCTGGGAACAAGGCCATCAGCTCAACAATCCTGCAGACTTCGCCATTGCTGTGGAAGAATCTGATCTGGAAGCTTTTGGATTTAGTGAAGATTTTGTTTTTGATCTCTGGGGTGCCATTAAGGATGCTAAAGATGGTCGACTTAAAAGGAATAATGAAGATAATATCTTCTAGCTCTCCTCACCTTCTACATAAATACGTTTTCTAATTTAATGTAATGAATCCAAAAACAAATATTGATTACTGCTTGTTCCAAGATAATTACTTACAAAACAAGTTGGAGCTTTCAATTTTTACTTCGGTTTTTTTTACATTTCATTTTCCTTTATCTTTGTATAGTCAAGTGTTTTAGTAACATGCAATTCGAAAAAAAAAACAACCATAAGTATTGGACTAAACATACCGAACTTTACTGTAAATTAAAAGGAGGCTAGGAAATTGATATAAGAAGAAATAACTCACTTATAACATTCAGTTCTATCCTGAGTTACGTCTTTTGAGTTTAATTGTTTTACATTCAATCCACTGTTCTTTCTCTCTCTCTCTCTCAGTCATTGTATACATTGTTTGTTCTTTATGTATACACATTAAAGTTGTTCTTGATTCGTCACTTGTTTGTTCAGGCGCTTGACTGGTTGTTATCTAATCCAATGGTCCCAAACTTTCGACATACAGGGAGAATTCATTCGATCCACAAGACGTGTTTATAAGATATAACTACTGGAGTATATTGTTTACAATGTAACTTACGAGTACATTAAAAAGTTAATATTGTGCGAAGGTACCAGTGAAATTTTGGGATTGAAACCAGTTTTATCTTCGACAGACACGGATCTGGTTCTCTCATTCTACAGGTTTCATTTTTGGTCGACATTTGTGCTGTCACGGATGCAGTTTTACTGAACAGAAAGGCACACGTTTTGGTTGCCAGGTAGTTAATATTTTTACACGGAAAGAATGAAACGAGTGCAAACCTCTCTCTCTAATGTTTAAAATGCTTTTTATGCATGACCCGGCATGGCCAAGCGTGTTAAGGCGTGCGACTCGTAATCTGAGGGTTGCGGGTCCACATCACCGTCGCGCCAAACATGCTCGCCCTTTCAGCCGTGGGAGTGTTATAATGTGACGGTCAATCCCACTATTCGTTGGTAAAGAGTAGCCCAAGAGTTGGCGGTGGGTGGTGATGACTATCTGCCTTCCCTCTAGTCTTACACTGCTAAATTAGGGACGGCTAGCGCAGATAGCCTTTGAGTAGCTTTGTGCGAAATTAAAAAAATATATATATCTATATGTCGCTTTCTTTTTTCGGTTTCTTTACAGGTTGCTAAATAAAGAAAAAAATTATCTCATATTTCAGTTTTTGGTGAGTGTTTTTTGTTTTATTAAACAGTATAGAAGGAAGTTTTGTATGATAAATTAATAATATTTTGTTATCAAAATGTTCCACATTTTGTCCATTATTTGAAAGTATTCGAAAGTAAACTCTGCCGTCAGTAAACTCTCCAGTCAGTAAATTCTCCGACCAGTAAACTCTCCTGTCAGTAAACTCTCCCATCAATATACTCTCCCGTCAGTAAACTTTCCCATCAGTAAACTATGCCGTCAGTAAACTCTCCAGTCAGTAAATTCTTCCATCAGTAAACTCTCCAGTCAGTAAATTCTCCTGCCAGTAAACTCTCCCATCTGTATACTTTCCAGTCAGTAAACTCTCCCATCAGTAAACTCTCCCATCAATATACTCTCCCATCAGTAAACTCTCCCATCAGTAAACTCTGCCGTCAGTAAACTCTCCAGTCAGTAAACTCAGCCGTCAGTAAACTCTCCAGTCAGTAAATTCTCCCACCAGTAAACTCTTCCATCAGTATACTTTCCAGTCAGTAAACTCTCCCATCAGTAAACTCTCCCGTCAGTAAATTCTCCCGTCAGTGAACTCTCCTATCAGTATACTCTCCCATCAATATACTCTCACATCAGTAAACTCTCCCATCAGTAAACTCTCGAGTCAGTAAACTCTCCAGTCAGTAAATTCTCCCACCAGTAAACTCTCCTGTCAGTAAACTCTCCCATCAGTAAACTCTCCAGTCAGCAAACTCTCCAGTCAGTAAATTCTCCCATCAGTATACTTTCCAGTCAGTAAACTCTCCAGTCAGTAAACTCTGTCGTCAGTAAACTCTCCCGTCAGTAAACTCTCCCATCAATATACTCTCCCATCAGTAAACTCTCCCATCAGTAAACTCTGCCGTCAGTAAACTCTCCAGTCAGTAAGTTCTTCCATCAGTAAACTCTCGAGTCAGTAAACTCAGCCGTCAGTAAACTCTCCAGTCAGTAAATTCTCACACCAGTAAACTCTCCTGTCAGTAAACTCTCCCATCAGTAAACTCTCCAGTCAGTAAACTCTCCAGTGAGTAAATTCTCCCACCAGTAAACTCTCCCATCAGTATACTTTCCAGTCAGTAAATTCTCCAGTCAGTAAACTCTGCCGTCAGTAAACTCTCCAGTCAGTAAACTCTCCAGTCAGTAAATTCTTCCATCAGTAAACTCTCCAGTCAGTAAATTCTCCTGCCAGTAAACTCTCCCATCTGTATACTTTCCAGTCAGTAAACTCTCTCATCAGTAAACTCTCCCATCAATATACTCTCCCATCAGTAAACTCTCCCATCAGTAAACTCTGCCGTCAGTAAACTCTCCAGTCAGTAATTTCTTCCATCAGTAAACTCTCGAGTCAGTAAACTCAGCCGTCAGTAAACTCTCCAGTCAGTAAACTCTCCCGTCAGTAAATTCTCCCGTCAGTAAACTCTCCTATCAGTATACTCTCCCATCAATATACTCTCCCATCAGTAAACTCTCCCATCAGTAAACTCTGCCGTCAGTAAACTCTCCAGTCACTAAATTCTTCCATCAGTAAACTCTCGAGACAGTAAACTCTCCCGTCAGTATACTCTCCCGTCAGTAAATTCTTCCATCAGTAAACTCTGCCGTCAGTAAACTCTCCGGTCAGTAAACTCTGCTGTCAGTAAACTTTCCAGTCAGGAACCTCTTCTATCAGTATACTCTCCCATCAGTAAACTCCCCCGTCAGTAAACTCTCCCATCAGTATACTCTCCCATCAGTAAACTCCCCCGTCAGTAAACTCTTCTATCAGTATACTCTCCCATCAGTATACTCTCCCATCAGTAAACTCCCCCGTCAGTAAACTCTTCTATCAGTATACTCTCCCATCAGTATACTCTCCCATCAGTAAATTCTTCCATCAGTAAACTCTGCCGTCAGTAAACTCTCCGGTCAGTAAACTCTGCTGTCAGTAAACTTTCCAGTCAGTAAACTCTTCCATCAGTAAACTCTCCCGTCAGTAAACTCTCCCATCAGTATACTCTCTCATCAGTAAACTCTGCCGTCAGTAAACTCTCCAGTCAGTAAATTCTTCCATCAGTAAACTCTCGAGTCAGTAAACTCTCTAGTCAGTAAATTCTCCCACCAGTAAACTCTCCCATCAGTATACTTTCCAGTCAGGAACCTCTTCTATCAGTATACTCTCCCATCAGTAAACTCCCCCGTCAGTAAACTCTTCTATCAGTATACTCTCCCATCAGTAAACTCTCCCATCAGTATACTCTCCCATCAGTATACTCTCTCATCAGTAAACTCTTCTATCAGTAAATTCTCCCATCAGTAAACTCTCCCATCAGTATACTCTCTCATCAGTAAACTCTGCCGTCAGTAAACTCTCCAGTCAGTAAATTCTTCCATCAGTAAACTCTCGAGTTAGTATACTCTCCCATCAGTAAACTCCCCCATCAGTAAACTCCCCCGTCAGTAAACTCCCCCGTCAGTAAACTCTCCCATCAGTAAACTCTCCCGTCAGTAAACTCTCTCATCAGTAAACTCTGCCGTCAGTAAACTCTCCCATCAGTAAACTCTCCAGTCTCCCAGTTTAAATGCATGTTTAGTTTTTAATGACTCTCCAGTCTCCCAGTTTAAATGCATGTTTAGTTTTTAATGACTCTCCAGTCTCCCAGTTTAAATGCATGTTTAGTTTTTAATGACTCAGTATCCAGTCTCCCAGTTTAAATGCATGTTTAATTTTTAATGACTCTCCAGTCTCCCAGTTTAAATGCATGTTTAGTTTTTAATGACTCAGTCAGAGAACTAAACAAAACAATTATTTCATGATAAATAATTAAATATTTATAACCAGATAACTTATCTCCCCTAAATAATTAAATATTTATAACCAGATGACTTATCTCCCCTAAATAATTAAATATTTATAACCAGATGACTTATCTCCCCTAAATAATTAAATATTTATAACCAGATGACTTATCTCCCCTAAATAATTAAATATTTATAACCAGATGACTTCTCTCCCCTAAATAATTAAATATTTATAACCAGATGACTTATCTCCCCTAAATAATTAAATATTTATAACCAGATGACTTATCTCCCCTAAATAATTAAATATTTATAACCAGATGACTTATCTCCCTAAATAATTAAATATTTATAACCAGATGACTTATCTCCCTAAATAATTAAATATTTATAACCAGATGACTTATCTCCCTAAATAATTAAATATTTATAACCAGATGACTTCTCTCCCCTAAATAATTAAATATTTATAACCAGATGACTTATCTCCCCTAAATAATTAAATATTTATAACCAGATGACTTATCTCTTCTAAATAATTAAATATTTATAACCAGATGACTTATTTCCCCTAAATAATTAAATATTTATAACCAGATGACTTATCTCCCCTAAGCGGACTCAGCAGATAGCCCGATGTGGCTTTGCTATAAGACACACGCACGAACTATTACTATCTACAACCAGATAAACTTTATTTTTGTACTAAACATTCGTACTCGGTCTTTCCTATCAGTGTCTATAGACTCACACCGCTAGAAACCAGGTTTCGATACCCGTGGTGGCCAGAGCCCATTGTGTAGCTTTGTGCTAAATTCCAAACAGTCTTTCCCATCAACAGGGTGTCCTGAGGTCGAATCAGTGTGATGCTACAAAATATTCTCAGTACTTATAAAGAGTGAAATCTAAGCCCTTAACATGAATAACTATGTAACACAAATTTTGAATAGTATGTGTTATTTCTTAATTACTTATGTTGTAAAAGTACCGAAAATGGACATTATTCCCTTCAAACTTTGCTTTTGTGACCTGGATAATGAAATTTAGAAATTAACCTATTTTATATGTAAAAACGGGCAAATTTGAACATTCACATAAGGTCTGAATAAAACAACATATGAATCAAGATTTACATGTATTTATACTAAAGTTATACAACAATGTTTAGAAGTGAGTAGTTTTTCGAGATTTGCGACTGTAATGTAAATCACTTTCAGTATCAGCCCCCAAATATAGTCTCTCATCATGTTTTCGTTATACGTTCTCAGGTCACAAAATCAAAGTTTGAAGAGAAAAATAGGTTTTCTCCATTTACTTTAGGCATAAGCAATTGGGAAATAACACTTTGTGCCCAGGAACAAGAAAAAGTAACAATTTTATTACATAGAGGGTGCTTTTCACTGGCAACTTTCCCTCTGCTCAATAATTCAAAAATAGGAACGGTAACAGAAAGCCTTATATGGAAGGTTTGTTATAAATACAGATACAATCTTTTCTTAATTTGAATTCGAAATGATTTAACACCACTAAATTGTAATCCAACTGGATTAGAAGTGTTCTACTAGCCTAACTCTGTACTCCATTGTTGTGAAAAATAGTCCAGATTTTTCAGTTCTGTATCGGCGTAAATGCCAGAAATAAAAATGAGGTCAGGTCATTTTTTTTATGTGTTTGTTCCTTATTTTTTTAATGAAATGTGTTTGTTATGTGGTATTTATAGTAAGTATTAATCGTATTAAGAGCAACATTCTTATTTGTTCTACTGATATTTCTACAAACGAACTAACTTACATGATAGGAACTACAACATTACACTAAATCGAAAACATTAAATCATACAACTGAACAGAAAACTGCCCCCCACTGACCCAACAATAAGTCTGAAGCCAAATAACCCTGGTTTCAATAGTGCTGCACAGATAGCTTAACAACCACAGAAGAAAAAAATGTTTATTTTAAAAGGAACAACTTTGTTTTAAGGAAATAAAAATTGTGTTTATTCTAAATTTATTACGTTCTATTTGATCGTTTGTCCTATGAATGTTTGTCATGTTTATTGTAAAAAAAAAGAAGGTAACTGTTTGCTAAGATTGACCGAGGATCACATGACCTTTGCTGGTCAACAAACCTTTTGAGGTAAGTAAACATATAACAGACAGATAAATTTATCACTGTTTATATCTATTTATTTAAAAAAAAAAATTAGGTTGGAGTTACTTTACAACGAAGATAAAATCAAAACATGGCAAAATTTAGAATATTGTAATCATTGTATTAAACTTAAGAAAACTAAAGGTTTACTTTTCAAAGATTAATTAATTATAAAAGATAAAGTTGATTTTTTCATGCCAGTTCTTGGAAACTCTTTTTGTGGTTATATTATTTAAATATTGTTCTTCTCGTGTTTTTCTCTTATACCATTGTCTGAGCAGTAAGTATGAAGGCTAATAACACAAAAAATCCGGTTTCGATACTCATGGTGGACACAGGACAAATATCCCATTACATAGCTTTGTGCTCTGTAACAAGTACTTACAACTTAAATTTGCAAGAAAAGAAACAAATGTTCCACCTTCACTTTCATAAAACATATTCTTAATACATCTAATAAGTTTAAGATATATTACAAATGTTTTAGTTTTATAGAAATGGAATAATGTTTGTCATTCTCCAGATAGATAATTATTAAATTAAGTTAAGCGACTGAAAACTCAATCCAATTATCACTATTGAAATTACGAGTCAGACATTCGCGAAAATATTTTGTCGGTCCTAACCATTAGTAATGTAGGTCATATTGATATGACATTTACAAAGACATAACGGTTAACCTCTTTCCCAGGTCTAATGTTTGGACATTTCACTGACCCTTGATTTCAAAGAGCGAACACATTAAAGTAGAAGAACAGCACGAGCTAGGAAAGGTGATAATTTAACATTACAGCGTAAAATATTAGTTTTGTGTGTAACTTAGTAGTTCACTCAGAGTGAATCGTGTGAGCTGGAACCTAGCTAATACTTTTTTAGTCTGACGTCACTATGACGCACAAATATTACGTGATATAAATGAATCATCCACTTAAAACCTAATCGTATGTGCCATTGTGCTTGTTATTTAGGAAAATTGAAAACAGCAAGAAATTGTTTATCAATCTTACCAGTGATGGAAAGCTCTTCACCACCTGGCCATGCTGGTTAGGGCACTTGACTCGTAATGAAAGGGTTGCGGGTTCGAATCCACGTCACACCAAATATGCTCGCCCTTTTAGCCGTGGAGGCGTTATAATGTGACAGCCAATCCCACTATTCGTTGGTAAAAGAGTAGCCCAAGAGTTGGCGATGGGTGGTGATGACTAGCTTCCTCCTCTCTAGTCTTGCATTGCTAAATTAGAGACGGCTAGCGCAGATAGCTCTCGAGTAGATTTGCGCGAAATTCAAAACAAAATGCCCCTAGAAAAATATTTTTTTTAGATCCAAATACATTTTAGTTACTAGGCCTGATTACTTATAATGGAATTCTTTGGTAGTGAATTTTGTTAATTCAAAAAACATGTATAAATCATTAAAAATTATTTTGTTTTACATTTTTCACATGCAAAAGGCTTAGCAAATAACTGTAAGAGAGTACAAATTTGCTAAGTAGAAGATATCATTGTTTTCTGTATTTCGTTGCTTACCGGTTTAAGAAAAAATAACTAAAATTTATGAATTTGTGTGTAAATATGTACATACATATGTCGTGTATTACAACAGAAACGTGGTTGTGTTGGATAAAGTGCTGGTTTATTAGAACAAAGATAAGACACTCTATGAAGGACATACGGATATGGTAACATAATATTCTGCAGACATGTCCAAGACAGTGTGTGTGCCACATTGGAATATCTGCTGTGCCTATCAAGGAGAATAGAGCCTCTAATTTTAACATTATAAATCTTAAGACGTACCGTTGTCCAAACGGCGAACCGTCCAAAAGATAAATAAATATGTATAATACAATGAGACATAAGCTATTTAAAATAATTATTTCTGGTTTTGTGTTATAGTTTGTAGTCGTTCTAGAACGATTAAAAACGTAATATATATTTATCTTATATTTTTGTATGGTGGTTACGAAGTCGTCAAACCGACCAAACTCGTACAGAGATAAGATAGAGTTGTTGTTTTGAATTAAGCACAAAGCTGCACAACGGACTATCTGTGCTCTGACCACCACGAGTGTCGAGACCCGCTGTTTAGCGTTGTAAGTCCGCAGACATACCGCTGAGCCACTGGGGGCCGATAAGATAAAGAAAATAACATGAAAAATCTATTTGTGTGTTTTTTTTTCTACGAAAACGTTTGATATAATTATCTGGAAATTATGAGAATTTGTATGGGAAATTTGACAATTTCCTGATGCAAAAATGCATTTTAAATCTTAAAATTATGTGTATGTTGGACGGTCAACATTCGAAAAGAAACAATTCACGAAAAATTAATAATAAAAAATCTGATGTTTTATGTAAAACATTTTGCAATGTGTTTTGATAATTTCAAAATTTCGTGTATATTATAAAAATTACAACATAAGTGCTTTATGGTTGCTTTCATGTATAACATTAAAATTTAAATTATAATCTATAATTTGATACCAAACTTATTGACACACATTAGTATGTTTTTATTTTCATGCACCGCACTTAAACTAGGATTTCTTTCAAGCATTATTTCTTAGATCCATGCATTTTAGTCTATTAAAAACCATTACGTGGTCAGACAAACAAATTCACATAGATGTAACTTTGTTTAATAAAACTACACGTAAGTAACTTTATTTAGTAGAACTACACGTAAAGTGAACAATGACGTGTGGTAATGGTACTTTAACAGTGTGCGGAGCATGACAAGGTTTTATAAGTTAAAACAACGAAACTAAAGAAACAAAGTGGCTAATAAGTGTTTAATAGCAGGCTATGAAACCTTCTGAAGCTAAATTATTCCAAATTTTAAAAATATATACAGTTGTAAGGAAGGCAAATGTAGCTGATTATGCAGAAACGACTGAATGCATGTCTGCAAAGTGATAAACATATGGTTTTGAACAAACTGCGCTGCGTATTTTAGACCTATTTAAGATAAGAAAGCCCATACAACTTGTATTTAGCATAATTTGTTTTATGAAATTACACACGAGTTAAGTGTTGTTTGCAAATAAAAACTAAAGTTGAAATCAATGGCAGTCGTCAAGTGATGACAACAGCATTGTGTCACCAAGTTCCATAATCGTTACATTGACTAAGCAAAAAATAGGTAAGGTGATTCTAAATTGAAAAGCCAATGTGTAATCGGGACAGCTCAGAGAAAGGCGCTTTTAACAATATGAGATTTGTCGCGTTTAAATCATGAAACGTGCGACAACATTCCGAATAGACTGACCCAAATTATAATATATAGATGATCCCTGAGAAACGTGTGAAAATATTCATCACAGGCAGCGTCACAAACCCTCAAAGTTGGTAAAATAATGAGACTTCTTTAGGCCTAACAATATTGGTTATTACATCACACATTCACAGAGGTTTCAACATTAACACAGGATAGAGATCTGTTACTCTTGTGGTTTTATTATAATTATATATTATTGTAATATGGTAAAACTCGTTGTATAAAATCCTCCTATAGGCGACTCGGCAATAAGTCTAAGGTAATACAACGCTAAAAAATCAGGTTTCAATACCCGCAATGGGCATAGCATATGCATCCTATTGTGCGAATTTATACTAAATAACGAACAAAACAAGTGTAAATGTTTGAGGTTATGTTAAACTTGTTAAACGTTTCACAGACACGAGCTGATAAAACTGAAAAGCGACACCTACTCTTTAAGTACACAAAATATCAGACTTAAATGGGTTTATATTTATCATAAACAAGTTTGATATGTTCAAATCATATATCATAGTGATTTATAAATTCAAACCATTCGTAAGCTGAACGTGTCCGTATGTAAACCGATACATTTAACATAGTTCCTTTATCACAGCCTTATAGGTGAGTAAACAAGATACTGTTTTATCTCCTTTCCGACCCACGCTGTAGAACCTCCATACCCGAAAGATAGCAGTATCTCGTTGTTAGGTTCAACTCGTTGGAGAAAACATGCTTGCTTCATAATTTTGTTAATATATTTGTAGTTAAGCACAAAGCTACACAATGGGCTATCTGTGCTCTGCCCACTACAATCATCCGTTTTCTAGTAATATAAGTTCACAGACGTGCCTCTGTACTACTGGGACGGAACATATACTGAGCTGTAGATATTTCGTTATGAATAATCTAACATTGTTCTTAAACGAAAATCTTTCACCCTCGTTGGTTTCTGGAATGTCTTTACGAATCATATATCACGAACTGTTGGCTGACGATGTGTATTAATAAGTTGAAATGTTGTGCGTATTTGTGCAAAAAATATACGTAATTTTTGTGTCTTCAACAACTGCTCAAAAAATACCGAAATCTGGTATTCAGTAGCCTTTTAATGCCTCATTACCTGTTAATAATTAATTATATGTACAGTGACCGTACTTGTACGTCAACATGAAAAATAGCATACTTCAATTATTGAAGCCTTATACTTCGAAATGAAATGTCTACCGCCGGTACAGCGGTAAGTCTACTGATTTACAACACTAAAATCAGGTGTTCGATTCTTCTCGGTGGATTCAGCAGATAGCCCCATGTACCTTTATTATAAGAAAAACACACAATAAAAGTACGAGACATTTAATATGGAAGCTTACTACTTCCGCATTTAAAATTACCGTACTTTTAATATTTATCTTGCTACTTCCGCATTTAAAATTACCGCACTTTTAATATGGAAGCTTACTACTTCCGCATTTAAAATTACCGTACTTTTAATATTTAGCTTGCTACTTCCGCATTTAAAATTACCGTACTTTTAATATTTAGCTTGCTATTTCCGCATTTGAAATTACCGTACTTTTAATATTTATCTTGCTACTTCCGCATTTAAGATTACCGTACTTTTAATATTTATCTTACTACTTCCGCATTTAAAATGACCGTACTTTTAATATTTATCTTGCTACTTCCGCATTTAAAATTACAGTACTTTTAATATTAATCTTACTACTTCCGCATTTAAGATTACCGTACTTTTAATATTTATCTTGCTACTTCCGCATTTAAAATTACCGTACTTTTAATATTTAGCTTGCTACTTCCGCATTTAAAATTACCGTACTTTTAATATTTAGCTTGCTACTTCCGCATTTAAAATTACCGTACTTTTAATATTTATCTTACTACTTCCGCATTTAAAATTACCGTACTTTTAATATTTAGCTTGCTACTTCCGCATTTAAGGTTATCATACTTTTAGTATTAAGGCCTATTACTGCAACAAAAAAATTAGCACAATTTTTATACTGAAGCTATAAATAACCATGTTGAACTTTCTGTTCAGTGGTAAAATTGAGACCTTATAACTGAAACATTCACCTGCTAATAAAATACAACCAATGACAAAATCTAGCACTTATGACATTATATTTTACACTGTCTAAGGTTAAATTGTAAATCGTATATTTTATTTGGATCGAATAATGTCAAAGCTTTTAAGAAGCGGTGAAACATGCTTAGGAGGTTCAGATTTTCTATAAAAAAAGAATAAATTATAAATATATAATCTAAATTTGTCTCAGACTGTGTCTTTTAGTTGCACAGCAGTCAACTAGAAGGTTTTTAACGGTAAAATCTAGGGTTCACACGTTTACACAACGTAGACAATACACTAAGTAGTTTTGCGCCTTAAAAAAAACGCCCCAGATTATACGTAACTGTGAAGACACGGGTGCTTTAAACCTGACTGGCACATTATCTAAACGGTTATAGTAGTCTAAAATGTGTAACTGCTAAATTGTACCAGGCTCGCCAAGCTACAGATGTCCAAGGTTCGAGACGTAATATGTCACTGACTTCGCTCTGCTTTTTCAGCTGTTGTAGGGTTACAAGCGTGACAGATTAGCTCAAGAGTTGGTGGTGGGTGGTGATGACTAGCTGCCTTCCCTCTAGCCTTTCACTGCAAAATTACGGACGGTTAGCGCAGATAGCCCTCGAGTAATTTTGCGCGAAATTCAAAACAAACAAACTGTTTACATTAATTGAGTGTTAAATAATAACGAACATTATCTTGTAGGAAGGATTTACGATAACGACATGGTCTTTCAATTGTGGAATTTTTCTGGATTAAGTTCCATGGTTTTAACCTGTTCAGTGCCGTAGACGAGATAACTCGTCCAAGCCGATCGGTAAGACAATGCCACAGACGAGTTAATTCGTTCTCAATAATACCTAACTTCAACGCTAGATGCCAGCACCATACATGAATTTGACCTACTTACATATTGATTCACTTTCGATCCAAAATGGCATCACGAAAAAGGTTACAAAATGAAAAAGCATTAGAGTTGTATTTTGAACTTGGTTCGGAGATGCCGTAGCAGCTGAAATACTTGGCAGTCAACAGGTTAATTTTCCCAAATGTTCCGACAATGAAAGATTTCTTTAACTTATCTATGACATCCACCATTTTAATTCCATAAAGAATTTGCGTTTTATGTTCTCTTTAGTTTAACTTCTTCGAGGATAATTTAGATTAAATGTTTTTCGACTTGTTTCAAAAGTAATAATACACATAGTTCACTAGAAAAGCTCGTTAGATACCTCTTTGACCTTAAATTTCCAGACATTACAATAAAGCTAAAAACACTTTAATTCTTTGGATACTTAACGTGTATTTCGTTAAATTATTACTGAAGATACAAAACCTCTTTTCAGATTAATATTACAAACAGATTATGAAGAGCAGCGATTCACTTATGCAACACGTGTTCTAAAAATACAATTTCTTTCTTTAAAAAATAGCTTTGCTGAGCTGTAAATGTTCCATTGCTCTGTTCTGTACTTCTCAGTCGAGGCTTTACAATCAGACGACATTCTGCCCTAAGTAAAAACAGAGAGAGAGAAAAAATAAACAAAAAAGAGGGTTAAGTGTGTTTAATAAACAGATTAAATAAACAAGACGAGTGTAAAAGTTAACATGTGTTGACGAAGACATCAAATGAAGCGGTTTGTGTTTGTAAGCGTTGTCGTAACGAAAATATCCCAACTTTCCAACGTCTGGTCATTATGAAACTTTTCCGGGTTTTCGGATACGTCACTCTCAGGTTTTTGTAATTTGTATGTGCCTGACAGCCGTATAAGTTTCTCCCCGTTCTTCACCCCTGGTGTTGAAACTTATTAGAATTATTTAACGTTTTCTTCATTATGAAAATGTTGATATAATTTGTAAAAAGATTGGAAGGCTATAATCGTAAGTAGCAATAACATAGGTCTATGGAATCATAACCTTTATACCTCAGAACATTATCAGCTTATATCTCTGATATAAAATTATACGTATACTACCTATATTTTTGAAACATAAAAACTTGAATGAACATTAGGCCTAGTGTATAATTACTTTTACTTCCAATTTTTGTAACTGTGGTCTCTAATCTGAGGGTCGCGGTTCGAATCCCCGTCGCACCAAACATGCTCGTACTTTCAGTCGTGAGAGCGTTATAATGTGACGGTCAATCCCATTATTCGTTGGTAAAAGAGTAGCCCAAGAGTTGGCGGTGGGTGGTGATGATTAGTTGCCTTCCCTCTAGTCTTACACTGCTAAATTAGGAACGGCTAGCGCAGATAGCCCTCGAGTAGTTTTGCGCGAAATTCAAGAACAAACAAACTGGGTTTCCATCATCTACTCAAGGACGATGAATTAAATGGGGCACTTGGGGCTGGTACATTTTGTGGGGTTAGATTAAGGAGAGGAGTGACTGGTTAAAGACAACAATAATATAATATACTTGATTGAACACAGAACCAACTCCACGGGTTTAGATGTGGCATTAAGAGAAGAAAGGACTTAAAACGTTAATTAAACTTTTTACTAGAAATATGTTTCAAAATACCCATTGACTGATAAGATATTTTACGTACTTTGTAAGTATCACATTTTAGACAATTCAAACTGTCCGGAGCTTGATATTGGTTTTCATTGGAGAATTCCTGTTAAAATAAAAAAAATTGTATACACATATAAAAAACAGAACACGTTGTTGTTTTTAATTAAGCTATCTGTGCTATGCCCGCCACGGGTATCGAACCCCGGATGTTAGCGTTGTAAATCCGTAGACATACCGCTGAGCCACTGGGGGGCAAAACGAGAACAACTTAATAAAACACCAACAAAAACAACAGTACTTCATGTAATAAATGGACCAAGTGATCAGTACGCCAAGTCTGTGATCCCGCAAAACACGCTCCGTACTTTTAGAACGTAGGTGCGTTATAAGTGTGACAGTGAAAATATCCTATTCGGTCAGACAGTAGTGTCCCAAAACTTGGAAGATGGGTGATGGGTGTTGTTGACGAGCTACCTTCCCTTTTATTAGTTTATAATTACAAACGGCAATGTGTGAGTAACCCGTGTGTAACTTTACAGAAAACTTGTCAAAAAAATAGGGGACGCTAAAGTAGCATTCCGTAATATCAGAGTTGAATCGGAATCGTTCAGCGAAGAGATCGCGCATGAGTAAAAAATGAAAAGAATTATATTTTATGCAGGAAGAGGCAAAGAAATTATAAATGGCTGAAAACAGTATTATTGAATATGTATACAAATAAGCTTTAGAAGTTGCTTCTGTGCTCTACGAAAAATACATTCAAGTAAGAGTTATATATCAAACAAGAAAGAATGTGCCTTCCGCTACTTTTACTACATTACAACAGTGAAACAAAGTCTTGATCTGAGAGAAAAATTTCAGTTAACAATTTTATTTTCTCAGGAAAGCCTGACATATTTTTACACGATAATAGTGGTTACCAGGTTTTATTAGCATGGTTATACTATACACCTGGTGTTATTAACATGATAATACCAATCACCAAGTTTTATTAGCATGGTTATATTATTCGCCTGGTGTTATTAACATGATAATACTAGTCACCAGGTTTTATTAGCATGGTCATACTATACACCTGGTGTTATTAACATGATAATACTACTCACCAGATGTTATTAGCATGGTTATATTATTCGCCTGGTATTATTAATATGATAATACTAGTCACCAGGTTTTCTTAGCATGGTTATATTATCCACCTGGTGTTATTAATATGATAATACTAGTCACAAGGTTTTATTAGCATGGTTATATTATTCACCTGGTATTATTAATATGATAATACTAGTCACCAGGTTTTATTAGCATGGTTATATTATTCACCTGGTGTTATTAATATGATAATACTAGTCACAAGGTTTAATTAGCATGGTTATATTATTCGCCTGGTGTTATTAACAAGATAATACTAGTCACCAGGTTTTATTAGCATGGTTATACTATTCACCTGGTGTTATTAACATGATAATACCAGTCACCAAGTTTTATTAGCATGGTTATATTATTCGCCTAGTGTTATTAACATGATAATACTAGTCACCAGGTTTTATTAGCATGGTCATACTATACACCTGGTGTTATTAACATGATAATACTAGTCACAAGGTTTTATTAGCATGGTTATATTATTGACCTGGTGTTATTAACATGATAATACTAGTCACCAGGTTTTATTAGCATGGTTATATTATTCGCCTGGTGTTATTAACATGATAATACTAGTCACCAGGATTTATTAGCATGGTCATACTATTCACCTGCTGTTATTAACATGATAATGCCAGTCACCAGGTTTTATTAGCATGGTTATATTATTTACCTGGTGTTATTAATACGATAATGGTGGTCATCAGGTTTTATTAGCATGGTTATACTATTCACCTGGTGTTATTAACATGATAATACTACTCACCAGATGTTATTAGCATGGTTATATTATTCGCCTGGTATTATTAATATGATAATACTAGTCACCAGGTTTTCTTAGCATGGTTATATTATTCACCTGGTGTTATTAATATGATAATACTAGTCACCAGGTTTTATTAGCATGGTCATACTATACACCTGGTGTTATTAACATGATAATACTAGTCACCAGGTTTTATTAGCATGGTTATATTATTCGCCTGGTGTTATTAACATGATAATACTAGTCACCAGGATTTATTAGCATGGTCATACTATTCACCTGCTGTTATTAACATGATAATGCCAGTCACCAGGTTTTATTAGCATGGTTATATTATTTACCTGGTGTTATTAATACGATAATGGTGGTCATCAGGTTTTATTAGCATGGTTATACTATTCACCTGGTGTTATTAACATGATAATACCAGTCACCAAGTTTTATTAGCATGGTTATATTATTCGCCTGGTGTTATTAACATGATAATACTAGTCACCAGGTTTTATTTGCATGGTCATACTATACACCTGGTGTTATTAACATGATAATACTACTCACCAGATGTTATTAGCATGGTTATATTATTCGCCTGGTATTATTAATATGATAATACTAGTCACCAGGTTTTATTAGCATGATTATATTATTCACCTGGTGTTATTAACATGATAATACTAGTCACCAGGTTTTATTAGCATGGTTATAATATTCACCTGGTGTTATTAACATCATAATACCAGTCACCAGGTTTTATTAGCATGGTTATATTATTCACCTGGTGTTATTAACATGATAATACTAGTCACTAGGTTTGATAAGCATGGTTATATTATTCACCTGGTGTTATTAACATGATAATACTAGTCACCAGGTTTTATTAGCATGGTTATATTATTCACCTGGTGTTATTAACATAATAATACTAGTCACCAAGTTTTATTAGCATGGTTATATTATTCACCTGGTGTTATTAACATGATAATACTAGTCACCAGGTTTTATTAGCATGGTTATATTATTTACCTGCTGTTATTAATACGATAATGGTGGTCATCAGGTTTTATTAGCATGGTTATATTATTCACCTGGAGTTATTAACATGATAATACTAGTCACCAAGTTTTATTAGCATGGTTATATTATTCACCTGGTGTTATTAATATGATAATACTAGTCACCAGGTTTTATTAGCATGGTTATATTATTCACCTGGTGTTAATAACATAATAATACTAGTCACCAGGTTTTATTATCATGGTTATATTATTCACCTGGTGTTATTAATACGATAATGGTGGTCATCAGGTTTTATTAGCATGGTTATATTATTCACCTGGTGTTATTAACATGATAATAATAGTCACCAGGTTTAATTAGCATGGTTATACTATTCACCTGGTGTTATTAACATGATAATACTAGTCACCAAGTTTTATTAGCATGGTTATATTATTCACTTGGTGTTATTAACATGATAATACTAGTCACCAGGTTTTATTAGCATGGTTATATTATTGACCTGGTGTTATTAACATCATAATTCTAGTCACCAGGTTTTATTAGCATGGTTATATTATTCACCTGGTGTTATTAACATGATAATACTAGTCACCATGATTTATTAGCATGGTCACACTATTCACCTGGTGTTATTAACATGATAATACCAGTCACCAGGTTTTATTAGCATGGTTATATTATTCACCTGGTGTTAATAACATAAAAATTCTAGTCACCAGGTTTTATTATCATGGTTATATTATTCACCTGGTGTTATTAATACGATAATGGTGGTCATCAGGTTTTATTAGCATGGTTATATTATTCACCTGGTGTTATTACCATGATAATACTAGTCACCAGGTTTTATTAGCATGGTTATACTATTCACCTGGTGTTATTAACATGATAATACTAGTCACCAAGTTTTATTAGCATGGTTATATTATTCACTTGGTGTTATTAACATGATAATACTAGTCACCAGGATTTATTAGCATGGTCACACTATTCATTTGGTGTTATTAACATGATAATACCCGTCACCAGATTTTATTAGCATGGTTATATTATTCACCTGATGTTATTAACATGATAATAGTGGTCATCAGGTTTTATTAGCATGGTTATATTATTCACCTGGTGTTATTAACATGATAATACTAGTCACTAGGTTTTATTAGCATGGTTATATTATTCACCTGGTATTATTAACATGATAATACCAGTCACCAGGTTTTATTAGCATGGTTATATTATTCACCTGGTGTTATTACCATGATAATACTAGTCACCAGGTTTTATTAGCATGGTTATACTATTCACTTGGTGTTATTTACATGATAATACTAGTCACCAAGTTTTATTAGCATGGTTATATTATTCACTTGGTGTTATTAACATGATAATACTAGTCACCAAGTTTTATTAGCATGGTTATATTATTCACTTGGTGTTATTAACATGATAATACTAGTCACCAGGATTTATTAGCATGGTCACACTATTCACCTGGTGTTATTAACATGATAATACCCGTCACCAGATTTTATTAGCATGGTTATATTATTCATCTGATGTTATTAACATGATAATACTAGTCACCAGGTTTTGTTAGCATGGTTATATTATTCACCTGGTGTTATTAACATGATAATACTAGTCACTAGGTTTTATTAGCATGGTTATATTATTCACCTGGTGTTATTAACATGATAATACTAGTCACTAGGTTTTATTAGCATGGTTATATTATTCACCTGGTGTTATTAACATGATAATACTAGTCACCAAGTTTTATTAGCATGGTTATATTATTCACCTGGTGTTATTAACATGATAATACTAGTCACCAGGTTTTATTAGCATGGTTATACTATTCACTTGGTGTTATTTACATGATAATACTAGTCACCAAGTTTTATTAGCATGGTTATATTATTCACTTGGTGTTATTAACATGATAATACTAGTCACCAAGTTTTATTAGCATTGTTATATTATTCACTTGGTGTTATTAACATGATAATACTAGTCACCAGGATTTATTAGCATGGTCACACTATTCACCTGGTGTTATTAACATGATAATACCCGTCACCAGATTTTATTAGCATGGTTATATTATTCACCTGATGTTATTAACATGATAATACTAGTCACCAGGTTTTGTTAGCATGGTTATATTATTCACCTGGTGTTATTAACATGATAATACTAGTCACTAGGTTTTATTAGCATGGTTATATTATTCACCTGGTGTTATTAACATGATAATACTAGTCACCAGGTTTTATTAGCATGGTTATATTATTCACCTGGTGTTATTAACATGATAATACTAGTCACCAAGTTTTATTAGCATGGTTATATTATTCACCTGGTGTTATTAACATGATAATACTAGTCACCAAGTTTTATTAGCATGGTTATAATATTCACCTGGTGTTATTAACATGATAATACTAGTCACCAAGTTTTATTAGCATGGTTATATTATTCACCTGGTGTTATTAACATGATAATACTAGTCACCAAGTTTTATTAGCATGGTTATAATATTCACCTGGTGTTATTAACATGATAATACTAGTCACCAGGTTTTATTATCATGGTTATATTATTCACCTGGTGTTATTAATACGATAATGGTGGTCATCAGGTTTTATTAGCATGGTTATATTATTCACCTGGTGTTTTTAACATGATAATACTAGTCACCAGGTTTTATTAACACGGTTATTCTATTCACCTGGTGTTATTAACATGATAATACTAGTCACCAAGTTTTATTAGCATGGTTATATTATTCACTTGGTGTTATTAACATGATAATACTAGTCACCAGGTTTTATTAGCATGGTTATATTATTGACCTGGTGTTATTAACATCATAATACTAGTCACCAGGTTTTATTAGCATTGTTATATTATTAACCTGGTGTTATTAACATGATAATACTAGTCACCAGGATTTATTAGCATGGTCACACTATTCACCTGGTGTTATTAACATGATAATACCCGTCACCAGATTTTATTAGCATGGTTATATTATTCACCTGATGTTATTAACATGATAATAGTGGTCATCAGGTATTATTAATATGGTTATATTATTCACCTGGTGTTATTAACATGATAATACTAGTTACTAGGTTTTATTAGCATGGTTATATTATTCACCTGGTGTTATTAACATGATAATACCAGTCACCAGGTTTTATTAGCATGGTTATATTATTCACCTGGTGTTATTAACATGATAATAGTGGTCACCAGGTTTTATTAGCATGGTTATATTATTCACCTGGTATTATTAACATGATAATACCAGTCACCAGGTTTTATTAGCATGGTTATACTATTCACCTGGTGTTATTAACATGATAGTACTAGTCACCAAGTTTTATTAGCATGGTTATATTATTCACTTGGTGTTATTAACATGATAATACTAGTCACCAGGTTTTATTATCATGGTTATATTATTCACCTGGTGTTATTAATACGATAATGGTGGTCATCAGGTTTTATTAGCATGGTTATATTATTCACCTGGTGTTATTACCATGATAATACTAGTCACCAGGTTTTATTAGCATGGTTATATTATTGACCTGGTGTTATTAACATCATAATACTAGTCACCAGGTTTTATTAGCATGGTTATATTATTCACCTGGTGTTATTAACATGATAATACTAGTCACCAGGATTTATTAGCATGGTCACACTATTAACCTGGTGTTATTAACATGATAATACCCGTCACCAGATTTTTATTAGCATGGTTATATTATTCACCTGATGTTATTAACATGATAAACGTGGTCATCAGGTATTATTAATATGGTTATATTATTCACCTGGTGTTATTAACATGATAATACTAGTCACTAGGTTTTATTAGCATGGTTATATTATTCACCTGGTGTTATTAACATGATAATACCAGTCACCAGGTTTTATTAGCATGGTTATATTATTCACCTGGTGTTATTAACATGATAATAGTGGTCACCAGGTTTTATTAGCATGGTTATATTATTCACCTGGTGTTATTAACATGATAATACTAGTCACTAGGTTTTATTAGCATGGTTATATTATTCACCTGGTGTTATTAACATGATAATACCAGTCACCAGGTTTTATTAGCATGGTTATATTATTCACCTGGTGTTATTAACATGATAATAGTGGTCACCAGGTTTTATTAGCATGGTTATATTATTCACCTGGTATTATTAACATGATAATACCAGTCACCAAGTTTTATTAGCATGGTTATATTATTCACTTGGTGTTATTAACATGATAATACTAGTCACCAGGTTTTATTAGCATGGTCATATTATTCACCTGGTGTTATTAACATGATAATACCCGTCACCAGATTTTATTAGCATGGTTATATTATTCACCTGATGTTATTAACATGATAATTCTAGTCACTAGGTTTTATTAGCATGGTTATATTATTCACCTGGTGTTATTAACATGATAATACCAGTCACCAAGTTTTATTAGCATGGTTATATTATTCACCTGGTGTTATTAACATGATAATACTAGTCACCAAGTTTTATTAGCATGGTTATAATATTCACCTGGTGTTATTAACATGATAATACTAGTCACCAAGTTTTATTAGCATGGTTATATTATTCACCTGGTGTTACTAACATGATAATACTAGTCACCAAGTTTTATTAGCATGGTTATAATATTCACCTGGTGTTATTAACATGATAATACTAGTCACCAGGTTTATTAGCATGGTTATATTATTCACCTGGTGTTATTAACATGATAATACTAGTCACCAAGTTTTATTAGCATGGTTATAATATTCACCTGGTGTTATTAACATGATAATACTAGTCACCAAGTTTTATTAGCATGGTTATATTATTCACCTGGTGTTATTAACATCATAATACTAGTCACCAGGTTTATTAGCATGGTTATATTATTCACCTGATGTTATTAACATGATAATACTAGTCACCAAGTTTTATTAGCATGGTTATATTATTCACCTGGTGTTATTAACATGATAATACTAGTCACCAAGTTTTATTAGCATGGTTATAATATTCACCAGTCCCCCAGTAGCATACCGGTATATCTGTGGACTCATACCACTAAAATCCGGGTTTCGTCACCCGTGCTGAGCAAAACGCTCACTGTGTAGCTTTGTGCTGAGTTTCAAACAAATAAGCAAACAAAATATTCTTCATTAAATTATTAAGAACAGCTACATGGAACAATGCGAATTTGCTTTGTGAGTACAAATGTGAAGAAACTATGTTACATGATTTTAATGTACGCTCGTCCACGACGTTATTTGTAATTTTCTGAAGTTCTAAATTCTGGAACGTGTAAGAAGACTGTAGAATTTTTAAGTATGAATCTGTCGAAAAGTCGTGAACATAAATTAGACCGAAAGAAAGACACGTGGAAGAAAAGCATGGACTTGTTCCCTCAACCCCGAAGCGGAAGAAACCTCAGGTGAGGTACATGTTGAGGTGAAGGTGATTGAGGGAAGAGGTCAAGAGGAAGGGAAGAAATTGAAGATAGAGGGAAGAACAGTGACGTGGACTTCTCTAGGGACAGACCACTCAATGGACGTTCTGATTGGCAATAGAGCAACTTAAAGAAAGATATAAAGGACTTTGCCTTACGACGTCCTACGTAATTTTCAGTTTGTTTGTTTTCGGAAAATATAATTAAATGTTATTAAAAGTTCTAAAATGTACCCCCCTTCCGTAGAATTCTGACACTAAACACTGGGTTCCGACAACCTGTGGTAGGTAAAGCGCAGATGGTCCTTTGGGTAGCTTTGTGCTTGCAAAGAAACTAAGAAATAATCTGAAATTATTGACGGCTTGTTTTACAGAAAGTAGATGTCGCTGTATTTAAATTTATTCTACACTAACCTACGATCAGCAAGCCTAAATAAAGCGTATCAGTCATATCATTATTTACAAGTTTGAATAAGGAGACAACAATAATAATTACAGTCAGGCCTGTTTTACTTGTTCGATATAAGGTACTTTAACTATATTTCCATAGCAATCTGTGGGTCCAAATTGAAATTCTAAAGCTTTGGTTCCATCGAAAGGAAGTTTTTGCTACAAAAATTCAATCCAGACATTTCCGTTTAAATAAAAACTTATTTATATATAGCAGTCATGTTAATAAACACCCGTGAACTCCACGTATTAATTATAAATTGAATAACGTGCTACCAAACTGAATAGAACTTTTTATTTAAACAACACAATAAGACAGCGATTGTAGTTAAGCCTAAGAGGTTTATCAAAGAAAGATAATTACGTAAATCAGAAATAAAAAATAAGTAAAGCATAGCTTAGATAATTCTATGTTTTAGACTAAATAAGAGCATACAATGTCATCAAACAACTTGGAAAACAAAAACAAAACCTAAATTTTATTTATTATTGTATTCCTATTGGATCATATTTCTAGAAAAATAAGTTTATTGCGACCATCTTTAAACTTATTTTTAACATTTATTGTTTAAGATATTTTGGATCCATAATAATTAATGCATAATATTTTATTTGCTGCAGCGAATTAGGCTTAATTCATGGTTGGAGTGTAACGCCACTCTTATGTGGATCATCCATATACACAAGACACCTTAGTTTACCTTATTTAATGTAATATTCTACTTTTGTTTTACCAAACGGCACCAACTCCACGTCCATAATGCTCCCAATTTTTGTGTAAGTGGGCCAAAGCTGTTTGGAGAAAAAACGCTATAATATTACTACATAAGATGGAATAATAAATGAACACCTGGGTCCGCTGAACTGCTTCTAAGTAAAATTATGTGATAATGCTTAAGTAAAAAATATGTTATAAGAGTTTCTATACTGAAACACAAAAAGCATAAGCAAATAATGACTCATAGAAAATAAAAATTTAGGAACGTTAGACACAGAGTGTTGCCATCTAGTGAATAAAATTGTATTTAATATCAAGTATGATTTTAAGATAGAAAATATAATGCAAGGCTACGGATGCTATCGAGAGTACACGGTTATACACCTATCTATAAAACAACAAATAATGATAATAAATACAAATCAATTTAAATGTAATATGTTATCTGTACCTAATATTTGTTCATGTTCATATTGAAAATATCTCATCTTGACATTACACCTATGAACTATTTGGTTGGCATAAGTTTTGTTCTCATCTGTTACCAAAAACTTTCGAAATGAAAACAGACGAAAAAAGACCTTTATTTTTTATTATTATTGACATTATTCTAAAATTAAGAGCAAATATTTTTCCCACCCAAGTTCAATAGAACTTGTCGGAAAGAAAAATAACAGCTTTTCACCTTGTTTTCGACTTACTTCTCGCCCCGTGTTGACTCAACGGTAAGTCTGAAGGCTTAACGCTCACCCATGATAAGCAGAACGCAGATTTCTCATTGTGTAACTTTGGGCTTCAGAAAAATAAAGAAACTTCTAATATTATGAATGAATTCATCTCATTTCATGTGAATTATTACAATATTTACAGCTCTATAAAAACAAATCAATTTTTTACGCTTGTCACAGGGGCGGGTTATGAATAGACTTATCTCAATCCACTTGTAAAAGAACAGCTAGATCTTCAAGACAAGCCTTCCAAGTTTCCATTTCTTCATTTGTTTAAAATCTAACAGCTAAGCACGTGAGATTTTCTACATCCTTCAAAATCCATCGACGTCAGAGTACGATTACGCAATCTCTTTCATCATTGGTTAAATGAATTTTTTTTTAAACCTTATTCGTCGACCATTTGTCGTGTACTTTATTTCAAGCTCTTTCGTGATTTTGCTACAAATTGAAACCCACATCAAACATCACCTACCAATTGTTCTACCTTTTATATAGACGCAAACATCATCTACCAATTGTCCTACCTTTTATATAGACTCAAACATATACTTGTGACGTGGCTAATTATTCTACATGAGGATAAATACTGGATTTAGACTGTTTAGGTTATACTTAGGTAAGAACATTACACTCAATATACTAGATATTAGTTTGCTATAATATCAAAGGAACAGAAAGCAATTGTAACGTGACACAATTTAAAACCATTCTGCAAACAGCTGTTTGTCAAAACCTGCAATACTGGATGTATATACCACACTCTTACTGTGTGTGTATATATATATATATATACACTATAATCTTACTGTGTGTGTATATATATATATATACACTATAATCTTACTGGATACATATGTATATATATACATACCATACTCTTACTATGTGTATGGCCCGGCATGGCCAAGCGTGTTAAGGCGTACGACTCGTAATCTGAGGGTCGCGGGTTCGCATCCCCTTCGCGCCAAACATGTTCACTTTCTATCCTTCAGGTTAAACACATGACTCTACGTGACTGTCGTTTACTTTCTATCATTCAGGTTAAAGATATGATTCTACATGACTATTGTTTACTTTCTATCCTTCAGGGTAAAAACATGACTCTACATGACTATTGTTTACTTTCTATCCTTCAGGGTAAAAACATGACTCTACATGACTATTGTTTACTTTCTATCCTTCAGGTTAAACACGACTCTACATGACTGTTGTTTACTTTCTATCCTTCAGGTTAAAGATATAATTCTACATGCCTGTGGTTTACTTTCTATCCTTCAGTTTGAAAATATGATTCTACATGCCTCTTTATTTTCTACCCTTCAGGTTAAAAACATGATTCTACATGACTATTGTTTACTTTCTATTCGTCAGGTTAAAGATATGATTCTGCATGACTATTGTTTACTTTCTATTCGTCAGGTTAAAGATATGATTCTACATGACTGTTGTTCACTTTCTATTCGTCAGGTTAAAGATATGATTCTACATGACTGTTGTTCACTTTCTATCCTTCGAATGAAAAGTACGACTCTCTATGCTTGTTGTTTACTATTTTCCTTTAGATGAAATTTATAATTCTAAATACCTGTTGTTGTTTTTTTACTTTGTTTCAAATAAAAGATATTATTCGGCATGGCTGCTGTTTACTTTCCTACAGATGAAAGATGTTATTCTATGTGCTTGTTGTCTACTATTTGTTTGTGATGAAAGATATGATTCTTTGTGCTACGCGACGTCGACTTGTTTGACTTTTAATCACATGTGTGAAACTAAATCTGTGAATTATCGTTTTTGAAAATGTAAAAAAGTTTTATGTATAGAAATCCTGTGTTGTCTAACTTGACATGTATATGTGTGAACAGTTAGCCCTATAACTCTAAGCAAGTATTCAAAAATAGAGATGTTGGTAAATTGTAAATTTCCTGTTAGACTTTAGCGTCCCCTACCTTCAAAATAATTACAGTATTTAGGCTTATATATTTAGAAGAAGAAAAAAATATTGATTTAGAAATGCGGCCTAAATACCCAAGAACAAAAACACAAATGTGTAAATACAAATGCATTAAGATTCCTGACATTGTTTTCACAAGCGTTATAACCATATTAATTCTATTGCACACGCCTACTTGCCATTGTTTCGCTTGAAGTTACGTTCATGTCTTTGTGGAAGCCACGTGATTGGTATAACTGATACCTTATTTGCAAAACAAAAACCGGTAACAATATAATGACTAATAACTATAATTTAATTATTTCTACATCAATGGGTGAAAATTTAAAAAACAAAAATTGTATTTAAATTCGACAATAGATTGCATGTTGCATGTGTGTGATTTGTACACTCGTAATAATTACATATACTAATATTCAATTAATTCTTTTTCTGAGAAATAAGAAAAGACGAAACAATTACGAATGTGATTTCAAATACTTTCAGTCCTTGGCTAAAATGGAATGAAATATTTTACTCTGATATATAACATCTATAGATGGCGACACCGTCGATTAGCGAAATACTTCTGAAAGTTAGTTTCCGCTCGAGTTTGGGTTTAACTTTCATCGAGTCAAAGTTGTTCCATTTAGTTTTTTTTAGGCATAATCAAAAGAGTTGAATGTTTTTCAAAACTCAAACAAACATGAAAGATGTACGACAGTCTATAAACTGTGGACACAAAATGCCTAATTATATATAAATAATATAACAGAGGTCTGCTATACATACTTATTTTAATATATTAGTTAATGGAGGTTAGGTCTACCAAACATAGTGTAATTATAATGGTTCTGAACTTTTGCTAAAATTAAACACGATGCTTATTTGCTTTGAAACCTTTTGTATTTTGCACTTTGAAAGACTATGAAATACACTTTAGAATTACGTGTGTGTATATAGGTATATACACAAAATCGTTTGGATGAAATATTTTGAGCGAAAATATTATAGAATGTAGCTTCCTTTTCAAGGCAACGGGTGCAAATTTTTTCTTTTATCTTGACAGATGACACTTCGGTAAGGTAGACAAATAGATTTATTAATGTTCTCATCACTGGTTGTGTTATATTACACAGAACACCTTAAATGGCGAGGACCACGAACCCTCTTTGTCAGGAGGAAGAGAAATCTAGTAATAATAATAAAAATTGGATTTCAAGTATCGCTACTATAAAACCAGAAAGAATTGTAGGGTTATTTGTTTTTAAAGAAGAAGATAAAAGGAAATGATTTCACTAGATAATACGTCACCAGGTGGCGTAAAGTTATATGTCCAAAGTATTTATTGTTATCTGTTTAAAGATAAACGTATATGCACTTTAAACGGGTTCAGCTTATAGTATTACACATATCAAACACTGTGTGACTCTATTCTGTCCTCGTGGAAAGCGCCAAGCCATCGGCGTTTCATTCCCTTCCCGTGTCTCGTTACCACGGAGATTGAGAGATGAGACTGAACTATTGTCTTCCCTTGATCTTCTCTGGGACGTCTGAAAATGTGTAGCAAAAATAGAAGATAAAAAATAGTTAACATCCGTCAATATATTTTTTTTAAATAAACGAGAATAATGTAAACTAAAGAACCAAAACAACATTTCTATCCACAATTGAACATTGAATAGTTGTTCTAAAAATATAAAATTGAATAAGCCTTTTCGTGAGAATAAAACAGTAACATTATTAAAGATTCCTCTGTAAAAATCATATTAATATATCCTTTACGGATGTTACATTTACACCACGTGATCAATGCCGGATTGAGGATTTTATTTGCCCTAATCTTTTCAAGACAGAACTTCTACGTGAAACCTTTATGAGTCATAGCGTGAGGCTCTGGGCATTAGCCCAGTAAACTTATGCCTTAATCCGGGGTTGCACGTTATAATAGTAGTTAAATAGGGTAATCAGTGATTCTTAACTCTCTACACATTTCAACACGTGGGGTTAAACTACTTAAAAACTGAAATGTTTGATCTCAAATAAAGATTTTTTCTATTATTAAAAAAGGAGAAGAATAAAAAGTTGGTTTTCATAGCCGACAAACATTCTCTAACAGCGTTTTGATAGCCGACAAACATTCTCTAACAGCGTTTTGATAGCCGACAAACATTCTCTAACAGCGTTTTGATAGCCGACAAACAATCTCTAACAGCGTTTTGATAGCCGACAAACATTCTCTAACAGCGTTTTGATAGCCGACAAACATTCTCTAACAGCGTTTTGATAGCCGACAAACATTCTCTAACAGCGACTGCATATTTTGGTATCGTGCAAAGAACAATAATATGGCGCTCTTCAGTCCTCCCAAGACACGACTTACATGGGGGGTAGGGAGGGGTTAATGGGAGAATACGTGGGTTATTGGTTACTTCTCTGAGGCTGTTAATCAACCCCACACTTTCAAACGTGGGATCGTTATAAGAGTAACAATAATTACTGTTGAAGTATAGGAGCAAGTGCTGCTCCTGATTGTCCTTCCTCTGTCCAGCAGGAGTTGCTTTACAGTTCAAGTTTAAAATATCAAATACTACAACATTTAAAAAAAAAAACTTCTTTCTTCACTGTACTTCCAATATATCACTTTCAATAAGAAATGTATATATGTCAGGTCATCCCATAAGTAATGTCCGAAAATGTAATACAGAAAGTGCATCATCATTTATGTCTTTGTAGAAGGTTTTAATAACTAAAATACGTAGTAGGACGTGTATAAAAATGTTCAGACAAATAAAAGAAACTAACCCAACTACACTTTTTCAGATCATTAATTAAATAAACCCTTATGAAGATGGATGTGTCTGAGGAGCACATTAGACATATAATACTTTATGAGTTTAAAAAAGGCAATAGTGCAGCAGAAACTACACGAAACATTCAAGGTGTTTATGGTGCGGAGTCTCTCAATGAAAGAAAATGTTGAAAGTGGTTTCAAAAGTTCAGATCAGGTGACTACAACTTAAGTGATGCGCTACCATTCAGGTCATCCTGCTGAGTTTAATGATGACTTGCTACTGGCTACACTTGATGAAGATTGTGTTGTAACAGTTGAAAAACTGGCACAGAAGTTTAATTCAAACTATTCAACAGTTTACCGTCATCTGTAACAGCTTGGAAAGGTGTCGAAACTTAGTATATAGGTCCAACATGATTTAACAAAAACCGACCTTAGAGCAAGAGAGGATATTTGCACGTAACTCACCTTTTTTGGACAAATTAGTGACTGGAGACGAAAAATGGATATATTATAAAAATGTTAAACGCCGTATACAATGGCTCAGTGCAGGTAAACTCGCTAAAGCAGAGCCCAAAATGGACCTCCACCCTAGGAAAGTCTTGTTAGACGTTTGGTGGGATATTGTTGGTGTGATCCACTTTGAGTTGCTGCCACTCAATGTAACAATTACATCAGACTTCTATTGTCAACAGTTAGAGCACTTGAATGTTGCACTGAAAGAAAAGAGGCCTGCTTTGATCAATCGTAAAGGTGTTGTGTTACACCAGGATGATGTACGGCCCCATACAGTAAGGATCACATCTGTAAAGACTGAAGAACTAGACTGGGAAAAACTTCCATATCCTCCTTATTCTCCAGACCTTGTCACATCTGATTATCATCTGTTGAGGATACCAAAGCTACCCTCTCTCCACTATTTTCCTCCAAACCCCATTAATTTTATAGAAGTGACATTCAGAAGCTTGTGAATCGTTGGCAGGAAGTAGTTAATAATAATGGAACATATATTATTGATTAAATAACATTAAAAGCATTTGAAATCCTTTCTCTTTTTCTGAACCTAAAATCCGACATTACTTAAGGGATGACCTGATACAAAGGTTACCTCTTCTGAGCTAGTTGGTCCACCTTCTGTGTTAATTGATCGAGTCCAGAATTCTGAGGCAACTGTGGCTCTTGGCGGTGAATAAAGTTTTGCTTGCGTATGTGACGCCCTCTGTGGAACCGCACAGGAAACATAATACAAAATTCTTTCGATGATGTCATTAAATCTTTGCTCCCAGTCAGCCTGTCTCCCACTTCCACCATGCCCTCCGATTCCTATGTTTCAATTCGCAATTGTAAATTATATAGATCGTTGTTAATTGTCCAATAAAGTTAAAACTAAATTACGACAGCCATTTTAACATCAGAAATATTTAAGCTTGAGCGACGAACATCATTTTCGGTTATTTAAACTTTAGATATCGTGGTATTTTGTCTGGAAGAGTTGATACACTTTTATCGGTTTGTTAATGTCGTGGAAATGAATATATTTTGCATTGGTGAAAAAGAAATCACAGATTAATGTATTATTTTACAGATTCAGTAAATTCATACGTTTTTAAATTTAAAAATCTATAAAGCTGTAGTACTGAACGTATAATAAAAAGTTTTAGCTGAAAATAAAATTCTGGTTCTGGAAGAAAGCTGTCATCTTGTCAAACATTTCTTACCACACAAGTCAACATACACCAGTGAACTAAGTACTATCGCCAGAGGTCCTGGGGGAGGCCACGGAGTTGGCTCCATCATCACCGGAATAATGGGTTTTCTTAAAACATCAGCTAAGCTGGCTTCACGAGAGCACGTGGGAGAGGCTGCATATCGCGGTGTTAGACAGCAGATCACTACCTGGTAATAAAGGATTAGACGTATTTCACTTTCAGTTAGATTTCTAGAAACTACATAATGGACGATTCCCCTAAGAACAACCCCTTCAAAATATATTCAGTTAGCAATAATATAAATTTGTTTTAAAAGACTAGAGAGAAGGCAGCTAGCCATCACCATCCAATGAAGAGTGGGGTTAATAGTAACATTACAACGCCCTCACGACCGAAAGGATACGCATGTTTGAGGGTACGGGGATTCGAACTCGCGACTCTCAAATTGCAAGTCAAACGCCCTAACCACCTGGTCATACCAGGCCTTGTTACAATGTAGTACAAAATTACATTTGCTTAGAGCATGCTGTAAAACCTCCTGTTTGAAGCTGGTCTAAGTGTTCGTCTAAACTTCTAAAGCATAGGTAACACATACTGGCCACTTTTTTATATAATTCTTTTACAATAAAGTGTTTGTTTAAAGTATTTGTAACCATATTAGACACTTTTTTCCTACTCGAATTTGATAATAATTTTGATTGTTAACAATTCGTATAAAACAGTCTCTCTAGCTACTTCATGTCTGGAGACAGTAGAAGGGATTATTCTACAGAATGACCACCAACAGTTATGTTTTGCAAAACCAACCTTTGCTCCACTTATTCCTTCATAAATCTTTCCGTAGAGAGAGTCTCCACCACCAAGCTGCCCAATGTCCATCCAACAAGGATAACCAGCGAGTTCCAGCCTTCTTCGAAGTTCAAGTACAGTTTCTTGAGATTCCCACTGGTAACTAATAAATACTGGTGGACCAGGAAACTCAGGATCTGCAGAAAAGTTGAATTGTATCTGCAGTTTAATCAAAAACAAGCATAACAGTAATAATAGGTTCTGAATAGAGAAGGTTAAAATCCAGTAAATATAAAAATTGTAGTAAAAACCACGTGTTATGTATTATAATTTATCTAGGACGAATCACCCATTTATTTTGTTACGTACAATACGTATTACGATTTCAAATAACCAGAAATATGTATTTGAATTTAAAGCTAATTCAAAATCGATATATAATAAATTTATGGTTCTTACCATTCTTTCTTAAAACGACTATATTTTAATATACAAACAATAATACGACTTTAATTACAGTTATTTCAAATAGCTATTAAAAGTATTGGTTTATAGAAGTTTTAGAAACTTGGAAACTATACTGAGTCTTCTGTCTGGTCTAAAACTGAATATTTTATCGACGTTCCAGGTTCACGACGAGCAAATTAATTCTGGTTTGATAATGTTACGCCTTACTTAAGCTAGCTAGCTTTGTTGGCAGCTTATAAGCTGCCTTTTTACAGACGAAGATATTTAATATCCATGTAGAAATACTAACGTCCAAACTTAGTTCACTGAAGTTGAACAGTTTGTAGTGTACGAAATCTAGAAAACGTTCCTAGTCAAAATCTCTGGTTTCCCGATTAATATGCTAGCTTTTACACCAATTAGACGAGATTCTTGAACGTTCAACAATATTCGACGACACGCTAGAGTTTTGCAAAAGATATATTGTTGATTCTTTTCTCTCGAAAAGCTTCTACAAATTTGGAGTAAAAGCAGGACTCGCGCATTACACAACTAATAATATACATCACGTGCATCGAAATGAAACAAACGTGGGCACTAAAATAAATGTATGACAGTAAATCTGTTACAGATGTTAGACTGAAGCTGTTTCTTTTTCAAGTTTCGGTTGACTGGTCCATGATGAACATCAACTTTACATGTGCAAAGATAACGGTCCGGCCTCTTTCTTCCACGTGCTCATTTAGAGACACACTAATAGTCAAATAAAGAAAAGTGTCAGAAAATTATATGCAGCATAAAATTATTTTTATTAGCGGCTTACGGTCACGCTTCGTTTATTTATTGATGTTTTTCTAATCAACAAACGAATATATGAATAAATATTCTGATTCACTCCTGGATTGTTTGTTTGATACTCGAGGGCTATCTGCGCTAGCCGTCCTTAATTTAGCAGTGTAAGACTAGAGGGAAGGCAGCTAGTCATCACCACCCACCGCCAACTCTTGGGCTACTCTTTTACCAACGAATAGTGGGATTGACCGTAACATTATAACGCCCCCACAGCTGAAAGGGAGAGCATGTTTGGTGCGACCGCGATTCGAACCCGCGACCCTCGGATAACAAGTCGAACGCCTTAACACTCTTGGCCATGCCGGCCTCACTCCTGTAACTACCACTCTTCATTAGTACCCTCAGATTAGGATAAAACCAGAATTATTTATCAATTCTTACTTTAAAATAGTTCATTTTATACATTTCACTGCATGTTTAAATTGGCACTAGCTCACTTATCTCTAGTTTAATTTTATAATAGCAAAAGACATGTATTGACGACAATCCTTTGGACGGCTGTTTATCTTGTACTTGTGATATTTTCAATATATTGATTTATCTCTTTTTAAACTTCACGTACTTCGGATTTACTAAAATTTCAAACTTTTGACAAATCATTACCGACGATGTAAGAATTTTTTATTTAATAACAACTAGTATTCACTTAAATATCAAAGTTTTAACAAGTAAACAACAACAATACAAGCATTTTTTATTTAATAAAAATTGGTATTCACCAAAACTACAGCCTTCTAACAAACTACCAACAACAATAAAAATATTTTTTATTTAATAAAAGCTGGTATTCACCAAAACTACAGCCTTCTAACAAACTACCAACAACAATACAAACATTTTTTATTTAATAAAAGCTGGTATTCACCAAAACTACAGACTTCTAACAAACTACCAACAACAATACAAACATTTTTTTTATTTAATAAAAGCTGGTATTCACCAAAACTACAGACTTCTAACAAACTACCAACAACAATACAAACATTTTTATTTAATAAAAGCTGGTATTCACCAAAACTACAGACTTCTAACAAACTACCAACAACAATAAAAACATTTTTTATTTAATAAAAGCTGGTATTCACCAAAACTACAGACTTCTAACAAACTACCAACAACAATACAAACATTTTTTATTTAATAAAAGCTGGTATTCACCAAAACTACAGACTTCTAACAAACTACCAACAACAATACAAACATTTTTTATTTAATAAAAGCTGGTATTCACCAAAACTACAGACTTCTAACAAACTACCAACAACAATACAAACATTTTATTTAATAAAAGCTGGTATTCACCAAAACTACAGACTTCTAACAAACTACCAACAACAATAAAAACATTTTTTATTTAATAAAAGCTGGTATTCACCAAAACTACAGACTTCTAACAAACTACCAACAACAATACAAACATTTTTATTTAATAAAAGCTGGTATTCACCAAACTACAGACTTCTAACAAACTACCAACAACAATACAAACATTTTATTTAATAAAAGCTGGTATTCACCAAAACTACAGACTTCTAACAAACTACCAACAACAATAAAAACATTTTTTATTTAATAAAAGCTGGTATTCACCAAAACTACAGACTTCTAACAAACTACCAACTACAATACAAACATTTTTATTTAATAAAAGCTGGTATTCACCAAAACTACAGACTTCTAACAAACTACCAACAACAATAAAAACATTTTTTATTTAATAAAAGCTGGATTCACCAAACTACAGACTTCTAACAAACTACCAACAACAATACAAACATTTTTATTTAATAAAAGCTGGTATTCACCAAAACTACAGACTTCTAACAAACTAACAACAACAAAAAACATTTTTTTATTTAATAAAAGCTGGTATTCACCAAAACTACAGACTTCTAACAAACTACCAACAACAATACAAACATTTTTATTTAATAAAAGCTGGTATTCACCAAAACTACAGACTTCTAACAAACTACCAACAACAATACAAACATTTTTTTTTTTAATAAAAGCTGGTATTCACCAAAACTACAGACTTCTAACAAACTACCAACAACAATACAAACATTTTTATTTAATAAAAGCTGGTATTCACCAAAACTACAGCCTTCTGACAAACTACCAACAACAATAAAAACATTTTTATTTAATAAAGCTGGTATTCACCAAAACTACAGACTTCTAACAAACTACCAACAACAATACAAACATTTTTGTTTAATAAAGCTGGTATTCACCAAAACTACAGCCTTCTAACAAACTACCAACAACAATAAAAACATTTTTATTTAATAAAAGCTGGTATTCACCAAAACTACAGCCTTCTAACAAACTACCAACAACAATACAAACATTTTTATTTAATAAAAGCTGGTATTCACCAAAACTACAGACTTCTAACAAACTACCAACAACAATAAAAACATTTTTATTTAGTAAAAGCTGGCAACTACTGAATTTTGTTTCCTATTTCTTTAAGTATATTCTTATGTGACAAGAAACATGATATTTATAAATGTGACAAAAAACATTGTGATATTTATAAATGTGACAAGAAACATTGTGATATTTATAAATGTGACAAGAAACATTGTGATATTTATAAAGAGGCCTTTGTTCACTTTATTCATATTAATATTTTATTAACACGTCCTTTTGGTACAGATCGAACAACCGCTTACTAACTATTCTCAGCCTGTCATGATCAGGTGGGTAAAGGCGTTCAATTAGTAATCTGAGGGTCGCGGGTTCGAATCCCGATTTCGCCAAACATGCTCGCCCTTTCAACCGTGGGGGCGTTATGTGACGATAATCTCACTATTTGTTGGTAAAAATAGTAGCCCAAGAGTTGGCGGTGGGTGGTGATGACTAGCTGCCTTCCCTCTAGTCTTACACTGCTAAGTTAGGGACGGCTAGCGCAGATAGCCCTTGTGTAGCTTTGCGTGATATTCAAACAAACTATTTTTAATGTTAAGCCTTTATTTATCTAGTGTATAGTATCCAGGTTTTGTGTTTTTGATTGGTGATTAAAAAAAAACCTTTACAACGGAACTGGTTTTATTGTGATAAAACTACATACATCTACTACATACATCTCGTACATACATCTCGTACATACATCTCGTACATACATCTACTACATACATTTACTACATACATGTAGTACATACATCTAGTACATACATCTTCTACATACATCTTCTACATACATCTACTACATACATCTTCTACATACATCTACTACATACATCTACTACATACATGTAGTACATACATCTAGTACATACATCTACTACATACATCTAGTACATACATCTACTACATACATGTAGTACATGTACATCTACTACATACATGTAGTACATACGTTTTACTACGTACATGTAGGTACATACATCTACTACATACATCTAGTACATACATTTACTACATACATGTCGTACATACATCTAGTACATACATCTCGTACATACATCTAGTACATACATCTACTACATACATGTAGTACATACATCTAGTACATACATTTACTACATACATCTAGAACATACATCTAGTACATACATCTACTACATACATCTAGTACATACATCTACTACATACATCTAGTACATACATCTACTACATACATCTACTACATACATCTAGTACATACATCTACTACATACATTGAGTTGGCGGTGGGTGGTGATGACTAGCTGCCTTCCCTCTAGTCTTACACTGCTAAGTTAGGGACGGCTAGCGCAGATAGCCCTGTGTAGCTTTGCGTGATATTCAAACAAACTATTTTTTTAAAGTTAAGCCTTTATTTATCTAGTGTATAGTATCCAGGTTTTGTGTTTTTGATTGGTGATTAAAAAAAAAAAAACCTTTTACAACGGAACTGGTTTTATTGTGAAAACATTTAAACAAACGATGACATTAGTTTCTCTAGTCAATGTTTACCGGTGTGTCGTAAAAACTACTGAACAATTATTATTATTAGTTACTGGCTTATGAATCACTTAGAAAGCTATGTTATCACAAGATTAGAGGTATTAACTTACAACCAAAATGGAGCTTAAAGAATACAATGTTACCACAAAATTAAAGGAACTATACTGTTTACTAGAAGTTGATTATAGAGCAGTGATTCTCAACCTGTGGGTCGCGAGGGATTGGCAGGTGTGACGCGGTGGTTATGAAACACGTTCAACTTTCTTGGGATTTTACAAGCAAGTCGAAAACACCAGTTAATAAAAGCTACTACAGAGACACTCTGAAACCATCCAAAACATTTGATGGTTTTCATTGAACTCGAGCACTGAGAACATTACTTCCCGTCACTTGCTGTCAACGAATATAATTGGGTGACCTCTCTATTCGGAATCAACGAGACAAGAAATCTTACAACTCAGGAGGAAGAACAGCTCATTGATTTACGAAACGACGAATTTTATCAGTTATTGTTTCCCGAAAATAGCTTGGATGAGTTTTGGATCTCCATTAAAAATTCATATCCTGCAATCAGTTCAAAAGCAGTTGAAGTTCTGCTTTCATTTGCATATTCGTGGTTTTGCGAAGTCGATGGTGAAATGCGAGCTTTTTGGTCTACGTTAGAACCTCGCTTCAATTCGATTTGCTCTCGGAAGCAGGCACAAGCATCACATTGAAAACATATGTAAAAATAAAAAGTTTTGATTTTTCTGCTATACCACAAAATCGTTAAAAAGCCTTAGAACGACACTCACGGCCAAAGCAAGCGATAGTATTGTCAATGTGCAAATGACATTAATATCACCTGCTCTGACCGTGATTTTCGTTCTGAGGCTTTTTAAGTTATCTCTTTAGTGTTACGTGTATCTAAACGTGATGCACAATGACATTAATATCACCTGCTCTGACCGTGATTTTCGTTCTAAGGCTTTTAACGCTTGCCGTGTAACGTGTACCTAAAAAAAATTGTTAAGGCTTTCCAGGTGTGTCGCGAAAATTTTCAGCTTGTCTTAGTGTGTCACAAGTCAGAAAAAGTTGACAATCAGTGTTCTAGAGAATATAGTGTTATCACAAAATTAAAGAAACTATACTGTGTACTACAAGTAGATTCCAGAGAATATAGTGTTATCACAAAATTAAAGGAACTATACTGTATACTACAAGTAGATTCTAGAGAATATAGTGTTATCACACAATTAAAGGAACTATACTGTGTACTACAAGTAGATTCTAGAGAATATAGTGTTATCACACAATTAAAGGAACTATACTGTGTACTACAAGTAGATTCTAGAGAATATAGTGTTATCACACAATTAAAGGAACTATACTGTGTACTACAAGTAGATTCTAGAAAATATAGTGTTATCACAAAATTAAAGGAACTATACTGTATACTACAAGTAGATTCTAGAGAATATAGTGTTGTCACAAAATTAAAGGAACTATACTGTGTACTACAAGTAGATTCTAAAGAATATAGTGTTATCACAAAATTAAAGGAACTATACTGTATACTACAAGTAGATTCTATAGAATATAGTGTTATCACAAAATTAAAGGAACTATACTGTGTACTACAAGTAGATTCTAGAGAATATAGTGTTATCACACAATAAAAGGAACTATACTGTGTACTACAAGTAGATTCTAGAGAATATAGTGTTATCACACAATTAAAGGAACTATACTGTGTACTACAAGTAGATTCTAGAAAATATAGTGTTATCACAAAATTAAAGGAACTATACTGTATACTACAAGTAGATTCTAGAGAATATAGTGTTATCACAAAATTAAAGGAACTATACTGTGTACTACAAGTAGATTCTAGAGAATATAGTGTTATCATAAAATTAAAGGAACTATACTATGTACTACAAGTAGATTCTAGAGAAAATAGTGTTATCACAAAATTAAAGGAACTATACTATGTACTACAAGTAGATTCTAGAGAATATAGTGTCATCACATAATTAAAAAAACTATACTATGTACTACAAGTAGATTCTAGAGAATATAGTGTTATCACAAAATTAAAGGAACTATACTGTATACTACAAGTAGATTCTAGAGAATATAGTGTTATCACACAATTAAAGGAACTATACTGTGTACTACAAGTAGATTCTAGAGAATATAGTGTTATCACAAAATTAAAGGAACTATACTATGTACTACAAGTAGATTCTAGAGAATATAGTGTTATCATAAAATTAAAGGAACTATACTATGTACTACAAGTAGATTCTAGAGAATATAGTGTTATCATAAAATTAAAGGAACTATACTATGTACTACAAGTAGATTCTAGAGAATATAGTGTTATCACAAAATTAAAAGAACTATACTGTGTAGTACATAGTATACACTATAGAATATAGTGTTATCATAAAATTAAAGGAACTATACTGTGTACTACAAGTAGATTCTAGAGAATATAGTGTTATCACAAAATTAAAAGAACTATACTGTGTACTACAAGTAGATTCCATAGAATATAGTGTTATCACAAAATTAAAGGAACTATACTATGTACTACAAGTAGATTCTATAGAATATAGTGTTATCACAAAATTAAAAAAACTATACTATGTACTACAAGTAGATTCTAGAGAATATAGTGTTATCACAAAATTAAAGGAACTATACTGTATACTACAAGTAGATTCTAGAGAATATAGTGTTATCACACAATTAAAGGAACTATACTGTGTACTACAAGTAGATTCTAGAGAATATAGTGTTATCACAAAATTAAAGGAACTATACTATGTACTACAAGTAGATTCTAGAGAATATAGTGTTATCACAAAATTAAAGGAACTATACTATGTACTACAAGTAGATTCTAGAGAATATAGTGTTATCACAAAATTAAAGGAACTATACTGTATACTACAAGTAGGTTCTAGAGAATATAGTGTTATCACAAAATTAAAGGAACTATACTGTGTACAACAACTAGATTCCATAGAATATAGTGTTATCACAAAATTAAAGGAACTATGCTGTATACTACAAGTAGATTCTAGAGAATATAGTGTTATCACACAATTAAAGGAACTATACTGTATACTACAAGTAGGTTCTAGAGAATATAGTGTTATCACAAAATTAAAGGTACTATACTGTATACTACAAGTAGATTCTATAGAATATAGTGTTATCACAAAATTAAAGGAACTATACTGTATACTACAAGTAGGTTCTAGAGAATATAGTGTTATCACACAATTAAAGGAACTATACTGTATACTACAAGTAGGTTCTAGAGAATATAGTGTTATCACACAATTAAAGGAACTATACTGTATACTACAAGTAGATTCTAGAGAATATACTGTTATCCTAAAATTAAAGGAACTATACTATGTACTACAAGTAGATTCTAGATAATATAGTGTTATCACAAAATTAAAGGAACTATACTGTGTACTACAAGTAGATTCTAGAGAATATAGTGTTATCATAAAATTAAAGGAACTATACTGTATACTACAAGTAGATTCCAGAGAATATAGTGTTATCACAAAATTAAAGGTACTATACTGTATACTACAAGTAGATTCTAGAGAATATAGTGTTATCACACAATTAAAGGAACTATACTGTATACTACAAGTAGATTCTAGAGAATATAGTATTATCACAAAATTAAAGGAACTATACAATGTACTACAAGTAGATTCTAGAGAATATAGTGTTATCACACAATTAAAGGAACTATACTGTGTACTACAAGTAGATTCTAGAGAATATAGTGTTATCACAAAATTAAAGGAACTATACAATGTACTACAAGTAGATTCTAGAGAATATAGTGTTATCATAAAATTAAAGGAACTATACTGTGTACTACAAGTAGATTCTATAGAATATAGTGTTATCAAAAAATTAAAGGAACTATACTATGTACTACAAGTAGATTCTAGAGAATATAGTGTTATCACAAAATTACAGGAACTATACTGTGTACTACAAGTAATTTCTAGAGAATATAGTGTTATCACAAAATTAAAAAAACTATACTATGTACTACAAGTAGATTCTAGAGAAAATAGTGTTATCACAAAATTAAAGGTACTATACTGTATACTACAAGTAGATTCTATAGAATATAGTGTTATCACAAAATTAAAGGAACTATACTGTATACTACAAGTAGGTTCTAGAGAATATAGTGTTATCACACAATTAAAGGAACTATACTGTATACTACAAGTAGGTTCTAGAGAATATAGTGTTATCACACAATTAAAGGAACTATACTGTATACTACAAGTAGATTCTAGAGAATATACTGTTATCCTAAAATTAAAGGAACTATACTATGTACTACAAGTAGATTCTAGATAATATAGTGTTATCACAAAATTAAAGGAACTATACTGTGTACTACAAGTAGATTCTAGAGAATATAGTGTTATCATAAAATTAAAAAAACTATACTGTATACTACAAGTAGATTCTAGAGAATATAGTGTTATCACAAAATTAAAGGTACTATACTGTATACTACAAGTAGATTCTATAGAATATAGTGTTATCACAAAATTAAAGGAACTATACTGTATACTACAAGTAGGTTCTAGAGAATATAGTGTTATCACACAATTAAAGGAACTATACTGTATACTACAAGTAGATTCTAGAGAATATAGTGTTATCACAAAATTAAAAAACTATACTGTATACTACAAGTAGATTCTAGAGAATATAGAGAATATATTTATCACAAAATTAAAGGAACTATACAATGTACTACAAGTAGATTCTAGAGAATATAGTGTTATCACACAATTAAAGGAACTATACTATGCACTACAAGTAGATTCTAGAGAATATAGTGTTATCATAAAATTAAAGGAACTATACTATGTACTACAAGTAGATTCTAGAGAATATAGTGTTATCACAAAATTAAAGGAATTATACTGTGTACAACAACTAGATTCCATAGAATATAGTGTTATCACAAAATTAAAGGAACTATACTATGTACTACAAGTGGATTCTATAGAATATAGTGTTATCACAAAATTAAAGGAACTATACTATGTACTACAAGTAGATTCTAGAGTATATAGTGTTATCATAAAATTAAAGGAACTATACTGTGTACTACAAGTAGATTCTAGAGAATATAGTGTTATCACAAAATTAAAGGAACTATACTATGTACTACAAGTAGATTCTATAGAATATAGTGTAATCATAAAATTAAAGGAACTATACTGTGTACTACAAGTAGATTCTATAGAATATAGTGTTATCAAAAAATTAAAGGAACTATACTATGTACTACAAGTAGATTCTAGAGAATATAGTGTTATCACAAAATTAAAGGAACTATACTGTGTACTACAAGTAATTTCTAGAGAATATAGTGTTATCACAAAATTAAAGGAACTATACTATGTACTACAAGTAGATTCTAGAGAATATAGTGTTATCATAAAATTAAAGGAACTATACTGTGTACTAGAAGTAGATTCTATAGAATATAGTGTTATCATAAAATTAACGGAACTATACTATGTACTACAAGTAGATTCTAGAGAATATAGTGTTATCACAAAATTAAAGGAATTATACTGTGTACAACAACTAGATTCCATAGAATATAGTGTTATCACAAAATTAAAGGAACTATACTATGTACTACAAGTGGATTCTATAGAATATAGTGTCATCACAAAATTAAAGGAACTATACTATGTACTACAAGTAGATTCTAGAGAATATAGTGTTATCACAAAATTAAAGGAACTATACTATGTACTACAAGTAGATTCTATAGAATATAGTGTTATCATAAAATTAAAGGAACTATACTATGTACTACAAGTAGATTCTAGAGAATATAGTGTTATCACAAAATTAAAGGAACTATACTGTGTACAACAACTATATTCCATAGAATATAGTGTTATCACAAAATTAAAGGAACTATACTGTATACTACAAGTAGATTCTAGAGAATATAGTGTTATCACAAAATTAAAGGAACTATACTGTATACTACAAGTAGATTCTAGAGAATATAGTGTTATCACAAAATTAAAGAACTATACTGTGTACTACAAGTAGATTCTAGAGAATATAGTGTTATCACAAAATTAAAGGAACTATACTGTGTACTACAAGTAGATTCTAGAAAATATAGTGTTATCACAAAATTAAAGGAACTATACTGTATACTACAAGTAGATTCTAGAGAATATAGTGTTATCACAAAATTAAAGGAACTATACTATGTACTACAAGTAGATTCTAGAGAATATAGTGTTATCATAAAATTAAAGGAACTATACTGTGTACTACAAGTAGATTCTAGAGAATATAGTGTTATCACAAAATTAAAGGAACTATACTATGTACTACAAGTAGATTCTAGAGAATATAGTGTTATCATAAAATTAAAGGAACTATACTATGTACTACAAGTAGATTCTAGAGAATATAGTGTTATCACAAAATTAAAGGAACTATACTATGTACTACAAGTAGATTCTAGAGAATATAGTGTTATCACATAATTAAAAAGAACTATACTGTGTACTACATAGTATACAATTATAGAATATAGTGTTATCATAAAATTAAAGGAACTATACTGTGTACTACAAGTAGATTCTAGAGAATATAGTGTTATCACAAAATTAAAGGAACTATACTGTGTACTACAAGTAGATTCTAGAGAATATAGTGTTATCACAAAATTAAAGGAACTATACTATGCATTACAAGTAGATTCTAGAGAATATAGTGTTATCACAAAATTAAAAAAAAAACTATACTATGTACTACAAGTAGATTCTAGAGAATATAGTGTTATCACAAAATTAAAGGAACTATACTGTATACTACAAGTAGGTTCTAGAGAATATAGTGTTATCACACAATTAAAGGAATATACTGTGTACAACAAGTAGATTCCATAGAATATAGTGTTATCACAAAATTAAAGGAACTATA